>NC_142168.1:64669549-64753835 GCF_029865625.1 Vigna umbellata
CTTGCTTCCTCATTTTTAATACTTAAGGATGATTGTAGTAAGTGGCTACTGCTAGGGTGCCAAGAAGGTAGGGGTAAGGGTAATATTTGATGCTCTGTTGCCAAATATAAAATTTGCAGAATTTGTGTAGGCCCACATAGTTTGATGGTGCATGTATTTATTATGGTCATGGAAACTTCTCACTGATTCACTGTAAGGATTTAGTGGGTCTTGTAAAGAAAAAATATTAACATATGTTGTCTAGGGTTTAACCATATGAACACCTCCTCCATTGAAATGATTGAACTCTAAATCTGCTTTAGGGTTTAAGCATTTTGCATATTTAATAATGGGGATGTGTGAAACTTTTAATGCATCACATGGATGAGCATCTTTGCTTTTATTCCTCACTGTTTTGGGTCCACTCCTTGCAAGTATTGGACTTATCATCAAAGGGTTAAGATTTTGGAACACAATTATGAGATAATAATGCTCATCACATTACATCACATACATACATCATACATCCTTAGTGGTCCCCACCCCCAAAGTTTTCTTGTGTTTACTTGGTCCAAAAATGGCCTTCAGTGGCTTTAGGGAGATGAACATTTTCTCTTTCACAAGCTATCATATCATGGTCTTATAAACTCTTTAGCTCAATCTAATAGTATGAGTGTTCTCATCTTAATGTGATGAATGATGACTTCTGTTGTTTTAATTTATATGAAGCAAACTTTTGGATTGGTCGATTTCATGATGCTTGGGATTCTTGTTCTCACAAAAAGGTTGTGGCTCTTGCCATTTTTTGTCTTGCTTGGAATCTGTCATCACTTGTTGCTCGCATTTGGTCAGGTAACTAAGATCATCACATTTGGGTTGTAAAAACTACAGTTCTTAGTTTCTTAGAGTCACATCTAAGATGTAGAAATAAACTAGTCATTGATTTAGCACCAACCTTTTGGTGTAATGTAACATTTTGGTATTGAGTTTTTGGTAAAAGAAACATAGTTTTGTGCCTTACACTTCAGTACACGACTAAACTAATGAATTGTGTAATTGCAGTGTTTGTGCTATTTGTGGGCTTTAAATATTATCAACAACATTATTTGGTAAGAGATGAACGGGTGGAAGATGAAGCAGGGTTTGGTGAAACATGGCAAGAACCTGTTGAGGTTAAAGCACAAAATGTAAAGAAATGATTTTGAAGAGTGTCAAGCAAGACTTTAGTTTTGGCTCTACAAGGTATTTTCTCCATTGTAAAAAAAATGTTATCATTATAAAGGCCATTCTTGTGTTTTTCTTAATAAACCAGCATGGTTAAAGAGGAAAAAGAAACAACTTTATGATTAATTTGTAATTAGAATTCGTTGAATTTCTTGTTTCAAAATTATGGTGGCAGGCTGCTAGCTTGATTCAAATTTGATGGCTTGATTGAGTTCTTCTTTTTTAAACTGTATGTTAAAAAATATTTTTTTGTATTTTTTTATAAAATATTTAGTTATTTATTTATAAAAGTGTGATTGATACGAGTGATTCTTTATTATTATTTTTCACTGAAAGAAAATATGGTTTTACTTTATGTGTGATGCTCTGACGGTGAGGTATATTAGAGTTCGGAGAAAATCAGGGTTCACGAGAGAAGAGGGAAGAAATAAAAAAATATAGGAAAATATTTTTTTTTAAATTATGATTTTTTAATTATTGGTTTATAAAAATAATTAAAAATTATTTAACTATATATAATTATTGATATTTAAAGTAAATATGAAATATTTTCTTAAAGTTTTGAAATAAATATTTAAAACTTAATCAAAGTTGAGAAAACTTCCGTTAGTTAAATCAATTCTCTGAGGTTTAATTAATCTTTGGTAAATAACATTAACTAAATACCAATTCTTAGTGTTTTAGCTATGACAGTAGTATGAACTTTACCTATATTCCATCTTCATCAAGACGATAAACCGAGGTGAACTATGTGAGTTGCTTACAGATTCATAAGAAAAAAATGTGAGATATATTGAACATTTTGATTTGCTAGTCTATTTAGGTCTGCCCAAACAATGAAAAAGTGAGATGGACTTAAGAATGGTAAAAATTCATATATATATTATATATATATATATATATATATAAATATCTATGAATAAAATACATTATGAATAATTAATATATACAGATATTTATTACTTACTGCGGATATTTAATATTCACATAGGTAAGTAATAGCATGTACTACATAAAAAAAATAAAATAAAAAATTTAATTTATATTAAATTAAATTTAATTAAAATTAAAATTTATTTATATTTATCAGGTTAAATTTAATTAAAATTAAATTTTAATTTGTATTTAATTTAATTTATATTATATTTTTAATATTTTTTGTAATTTTATTTAAATTTTATTTTAAAAATTTATAAAATATATTATTTTTATTTTAAAAATTTATAAATATATTATTTTAAATATTTGTGAATATTCACTAATATAGTTTCAAAATACTTACGAGTATTTTTTAAAATAGATATTTATAATATAATAGTTGAATTTTTTTTTACAGATTAATTAACTAATACATATTATCTGTGTTCAACCTAATCCGTTCTCATACTTAAATAAACTAACTTAGTGTAGATTTATCTAAACATCTATTCATAGTTTATGATGTGTCCGTGGACATGAGTTATATAGATTTGTCATTAATTAAGATTATTTTGAAAAGATACTTTCATCAATTTGACAATTTTAAATAATTGAAATGTAGTTGCCCTTATTATTTTAGTTATATACATCTGTTATGAAATGAAATTTCTAACATCTTAAAATTTAGAAATTATAAAATTGTAAATATTATTTCTTTTAAGAAATTCACTTATTAAAAATGTTGTCATTATAAATTTCAGTGTTTTTCTTAACAAACCAGCATGATTAAAGAGGAAAAAGAAACAACTTTATGATTAATTTGTAACTAGAATTCGTTGAATTTCTAGTTTCAAAATTATGGTGGCATGCTGCTAACTTGATTCAAATATGATGGCATGATTGAGTTCTTCTTTTTTAAACTGTATGTTAAAAAATATTTTTTTGTAGTTTTTAAAAAATATTTAGTTATTTATTTATTTATTTATAAAATTGTGATTGAAATGAATGATTCTTTACTATTATTTTTCAGTAAAAGAAAATATGTCTTTACTGATCGTGTGATGCTCGGAGCAAATCAGGGTTCACAAGAGGTGGAGAAGAGAGAGAAGAAATAAAAAAATAGAGGAAAATAATTTTTTTTTTAAATTATGATTTTTTAATCATTGGTTTATAAAAAAAATAAAAATTATTTAACTATATACAATTATTGATATTTAAAATAAATATGAAATATTTTCCTAAAGTTTTGAAATAAATATTTAAAACTTAATCAAAGTTGAGAAAACTTCTGTTAGTTAAATCAATTCTCGAAGGTTTAATTAATCTTTGGTATATATATATATATATATATATATATATATATATATTCTATCATTAAGGTTTATAATGCAAGGTGAACTATGTGAGTCGCTTAGATATAAGAGAAAAAGTGAGACATATTGAACATTTTGATTTGCTAGTATGTTTAGATCTGTCATGCATTTTATGTAAAACAATGAAAAATTATTTAGCAAAAATGAGAAATACACTATACCATAGATCACAACCGTATCTATTTTTCCTCAGGGTTCAGGCAACTAATCCCATTTGCATCACCCTTCGTCTGCTTCTTAGCTAGGGTTCGAAGCACCACCGTCCCCTACGCCACCACCGTTCCCTTCCCGGCCAATCATCAGTTCGAAACCACTAACCGTCTTGCTGCCGAAGACGTGTTCGGGGGATTTGGTGAGTTTAAGCGCGTGAATGATTTGAATGCTGTCTTTCGACTATATACTTGTGCGTTACAGCGCGTTATAGGTTGAATGGATGCCGCATACTGTGATATATCTGTTATTTTGAGTTTTTAAATTTGAGATTGAGAAAGGAATTTCAGCATTTGGCCACCGTTGTTGGAAACCCCATAGCGGTAGGGTCTGAGAGACTATGAAATCATATTACTCCGCAGAGTACTCTTTTTTTCCGCTACAATAGTTAGTTACCCTTTCTTAACCAATTTCAAGGGTTTCTTTGAGGTAAGGAAATAATAAAATATGATTGGAAATCGAGGTGTGTACTTTTTGACCATACTAGAAGATTCATGTGCTGCTAGTGAATACTGTCATCGAAATAGTTGTTTTGAAAATCAATATTTTGTTTATCTAACTGATCGCAGCGTCAATTCTGATAGACTATTTTTCATTTGTTAGTTTCAAGGAAAATAATTATGGTAGCTGTGAGGCTACATCTTGTTTGACGTCAAGTCTTGCATTCACACCAGTGCAGGTTAGCGTCGTCTTCAACTTGTTTTGCAATTCCGTACTAAATTAACCTAAATCTTCAAATTGTTCAAATCCCCTTCATCCATTTCGTTTCAATCCACACACAGAGATACTTTCAAACTTCAATTCATGTTCTGTTATTTTATACGTTACTTCATGCTATTTTTTGAGTGAATGAGAGTTTCACTTTCTAGATAGGGACTAACTTTGTGGGTTGGTTTTCTATATGGGGTTGGTTTTCTATATGGTACTCCCTTTTGTTCTGTACACTGTTTTTTCTTGGCTTTCTTTATGACACCCTTGCTTTGTTTCCAATTTGTAGTGGTTTGTGTTTTGATCCCTTTGGTTCTGGATTTTTGTTTTGTTGCATGTATGATGCAGATGAGTGTTGTTACCGATTCTCCTGTGCATTCGTCCAACAGTGATGACTTCATTGCATTTCTTGATGCTGAACTTGGTGCTAGTTCACCCGAATCCTCGCCAGATAAAGAGGCTGAAAACGGAGATGAGCTTGAGAGTGTCAGGTGCTCTTCATAATCTGTCTTTTTTTTTTCAGGTTATTGTATGCGCTCTGGTATGCGTTAAACAACTGTTGTCAAATTTGGTTTCTCAAATTTCAAATAAGTGGAGTTTGTTAGTTGTGAGTGTTTTATATATCAGATTGTAATCTTTTAGAGAACTTAACATTATTTAGATAGAGTACTGTGGTGCCTAAATATGATTTTAAGGAAAATTTAATTTTTGGAGTGTAATGGGATACAGTTGATCCATGCTGAACTCTTCTAGTTGAACAAGGCTTTGTTCATTTTGTTTTTAAGTGTAATATGTTGTGGTTCAGACTTCAGAGTTCAAACAAATTGTGGTCATAGTTGTTAATTGTACATTGTGTTGTCGTGCTTGGCTGCTTGCTACCCATTTCCAGATCGTGTCTCATCTTCATGATGTGGCTATTATATGATTTTGCAGAACTACTACTAGTGGGTGCAAACAAGGTTGTCAAACTTGAGAGTTTACGTAAACTCGTGAGAGTCCAGTAAACTCGAATCGTAAACTCGTAAGAGTTTACTTTACATGAAAAAAATATAAATTTAAAGAAATGTTTTTCATAGAAATATTATTATTGTAAAACATAAATTGAAATATTAAAGTCTCTATATCTAATCCTCTAACAATGGCATCATCATCTCCATCATCATTTTCCCAGAATATTTTTACTTCTACTTTTAATTGTTGAAGATGCACTTGGATTAACTTCTACCGAGTTTGATGCGTTTCCAGACATAATAAGATAAACTTTTTCACTACAAATATAAAAAAGAAAATGCCGAACAGCTTAAAATATTGTAGCAGCAAGGGTTGTTCAACAGTCCAGTGTGCAACATTTTATTTTTGAAAAATAAAATGAATGGGCGGTGCTATAAAATGAAACCCATTAATATTGTGCTGTAAAATGCTTTGGTAATAAAACATGAAATCAATTTAAACATCACCAACAATATAGGTGGCAGAGGGTTTACACTTATGCAACCCGTGAGCTCTACAGTTGAGATTGATGGTCAGAGACGACTACGGGGAGATTGACTGCGACAGCGAGATTGACGGCAACGGCGAGATCAACGGCAACGGCGAGATCGACGACGACGACACGAACGACGCGAACGAAGGAAAGATCGAACGACGACAAGGAAGGTGTGACAGAGGGCGAGATCGACGACAGGATAGAGGGCGAACCTGATGAACGACAGCGCGACAGAGATGAGATCGAACAATGATATTGACGGCGAGAGCGCAAGAAAGGAGATGAACAGTGAGAATGAAAGCAGTGAGTGAATCGGTTCAATGAAAGCTCAAAAAACCTAACCTGGTTTGTCCTAAAAAAATATCTTCTCAAACTCGCAAAATCGGAACCCAACTTGCGATTTCAGGCGAGTTTAACGAGCCTATCACCGATTCTACCGATCCCACACCAAAAACGAGTTTGCTTACCAGTTAACTCGAAAGCACCGAGTGAACTTGTAAACTCGACCGAGTTAACGAGTTAACTTGCGAGTTCGATAACTGTTGGAAGTTCCACATCGACTAGAGATAAGGCCAGATTATAATATATAAGTGAGGTGCAAACCTCACCCTACAAGCCGGTTTTGTGGGGTTGAGTTAGGCTTAAAAACCCACTTTCTAATATGGTATCAGAGCCATGGTTAGAGCCTATCCTAGCGAGTTCTAAGTGGGCATTCTATTCTTCTATTCCACCCGCTATCGGGCCATTATCGGACCACCCAATTTCTACTATCACGCACGAGATGTTTATACCTCGGCGTGAAGGGGGTGTGTTGGAAGTTCCACATCGACTAGAGATAAGGCCAAATTATAATATATAAGTGAGGTGCAAACCTCACCTTACAAGCCGGTTTTGTGGGGTTGAGTTAGGCTTAAAACTCACTTTCTAATAATAACCATGGGTGCAAATTTTGTTAATTGCTGAAAGACCCTCTTTACTCCCCACAGTACTGTGTTCTATTAGGTTTATTATAGTTGACAATTTTTGATTTCACTCCCTTCTTCAGAATTGAACATTGAAACCCTATTTGAAAATTGTGTGCCCCTGTGCCTCTGAAACATGGGCTGTCTCTGTCCATTTCTGGCATTTTTGTGGTAACTTCAAGGAGTTTCTGGCTTTGCTCTGTTCTCGTGCACTTTCTATCTCCTAACGATGTGGTCTGTTGTGTCAGTGTTTCTGTTCAGTTCACCAGGTCACTGTTCCTTGCTATTGTTCAGATGGATCTGGAACTGTCACTGTGAGGGAAAGTTTATGAGGCTTTCCCTTATCTCTGGATAAGTATACAGAAACTTAAATAATGTCTTATACAATAAGTCACCAGCAGCCTAATTTTGAAAAAGGGGAAGTGTGCATGACTTTCCCCCAAAGTCCCTTAATTCCTTTTCCTCTTCGACATTATTATGCCTTTTCATTCTGTTGCAGTAAGCATTTTCTCTCACAGGTCTTTCACTATTTCACGACTTCCTAGGATTGATTGTTTTTTTCGGTTTCGGAAAAATAATAAAAGATCATAACGAGTGGTTTTAATTACGTCGGGATATTGCTTATATGATAGTTAGTGGCACGTTGAAATAAGAGTTTGGGATCTTTACTGAACCCTTCTTTCGTATTCCTCATCAACTATATCATTGAGCTATATTACTACTTTTTAAGGGGGTCTAGCTTAGTTGATTGAGCAGGGTGTGTGAGTTGTAATATGTTCAATTCCTTCAATAAAAAGGTATTACCACTTATTAGGCCTTTTTAAGAACTGACAGTAAGTGTGCTTTATCTGAGTCTTGCTTTGAATATCTTCAGCATTGTATGAAAATTTGCTTGTTGTCCGCGGAACTGTGAACCAGTTTGCATTAACCCAAAAGGGTGAGACTGATATTTTAGAGTTCATGCTTTTGGTGCATTTATGTTGAAGATATCATTCCGAGAGACAATGCTACAATTTTGTTCTTTTGCTTGATATTTTGGTAACATTTTATTGATTCATACTCTAACTTGTGAATTAAAGCAGAATTAAAAGACGTAAAATTGAAAGCGCCGAAGATATGGAGGGGTCTACTTCAGAAGGAATCATCAAACAGAATTTAGGTAATTTTAATTGCTATAGTTCTTTCTTTTGTAATCTTTGGGAAACAGAATCTTCCCACCACATGTGAAACTGAGCATATTTAAAAAATTTATTAATCCACAGCAAAAAAATCAATTTATAACTAAGTCTGCGCTATATTTCCCAGTTTTATCTGTATGTATAAATCTCTCTTAAACTAGTTCACTGGTTGAACCTAAGCTTGGCATATCATTTGCATATGTAACTTGCTTCACTCAAATGATTTTTCACCCTTTTCACGAAGAAACATTAGTAATTGTTTTCGCGGACCTTGTCATGTCTTAGACTAATGATACACAGCAAACAGGTTCCTTGTATAGTCCACACACTAGCTTTTCTTTGGGCCCATGTATAACAATAACTAGACTTCTAAATTAGTTGTGATGATTCGAATTGCACATGTTTGTGCAACTATTATTATGGTTCTTATAAAACTATCATTTTGTTTCGGAAAGTTACATAACTTTTTTTTTTGTTGCAGAGACATCTATCAAGGTAGATGTATGTACACATCCTGGCTCGTTTGGAAGTATGTGTATACGTTGTGGGCAACAGTTGGATGGGAAATCTGGTGTGACATTTGGGTACATACATAAGGTATCTATTGTTTTCAGATGGTCATCTAGTGGAATTAAAATTTTAGTTTTAGATTGTGGTTAGGTTGCTGCATCATGGCACAGTTTATGCAATTTTGGTAACATGGATTAACCTGAAATAAGTTGTAAAATGTTAAATAGTGATTTCCTTGTTTAATGGTTTTCACCTATTTTTAATAAAATAAAGTGTAATTGTGAACCTGTTACCCCACTAATTTGTGGTCTATTTTATTATTAAAGTTCCTATAAGAATTAAAATATGTTGTGTTGGGGCATTCATCCAAAAGTATACAGTTAAATCTAAGGATCATATGTGCCCCAGAGTTTGATGGTGTTGGTTCTATAAACGTTATAAATATCCTCTAATCTTTAATATAAAAATCCAATTTTCTTTTTCATGATTTTGTTAGCACGATGGTTGGCTAGTGAAATAATAGACGTAACCAAGCTAGTTACTTAATTAAACATGATTGAAAATGGTCTATTTTCAGGGACTGAGACTTCATGATGAGGAAATTTCTAGATTGCGTAATACAGACATGAAGAGTTTGTTATGTCGTAAAAAGCTCTACTTGGTTCTTGACCTAGATCACACACTACTAAATTCCACTCTCCTTACTCATTTGAGTTCAGAAGAGTCACATTTGCTTAATCAGACAGATTCTCTACGAGGTATGTGTAAACATATGTGTTTTTCCTTCTGGTAATTGTTATCGGTATTCTAAATCAGCAGTTTTTCTTAACAGTGTTTTTTGTTTTAATGACATAATTGATATCTATTTTGCTGGTGCTATGTTATCATATTATAAAACATAACGTCACATCAATGCTACCGAAATGTACTGTGTTGTTATTTGATTTCATAATCTGTTACTGAAATGTTGCACTATGTACCTTTGATGTTCTGGGTTCTTATTGCTTATTAAGGATGTTGCCTTTCTGAACTTTTATGTAATGAAATCATAGATGTCTCCAAAGGTAGCCTCTTCAAATTGGAGCACATGCATATGATGACCAAGTTAAGGCCCTTTGTCCGCTCATTTCTGAAAGAAGCTACTGAAATGTTTGAGATGTACATATATACCATGGGTGACCGGCCATATGCATTGGAGATGGCTAAGCTACTTGATCCTCAAGGAGAGTACTTCAATGCTAAGGTTATTTCTCGAGATGATGGGACTCAGAAGCATCAGAAGGGTCTTGATGTTGTGTTAGGACAAGAAAGTGCTGTTCTAATTCTTGATGATACAGAACACGTAAGTGCATTACTAGTTTCTGACATGTACTACTGAGTTACTTAATAGAAATGTTTGTTGGATAATAGTTATTTTATGTGGGTGATAATCCTAAAATGTTTTCCTTCAAGTCTATATGAATAGCATAATGATTTGCATACACTGGTCAATATCGTTTTGTTTATGATTAGTTCATTCACCATGGAAGAAAATTGTCTTTCAATTACTAAATAGCATTGAAAGGCATGTCTTCCATTCATCCGTTATATGTAGTCTTTTAGGACTCAACTATGGTCAGACTACTAAAATAAAAATATTTTAATTTGAATGAAAGAATGAAATAAGATTCTATAATATAAATTGAAAAGTTATACCCTATACGTAGTTGTTATATAGGAACCTAATAAATTAGCTTTACTTGCATTTACATTTGGTGGTGCTAGAATGTCTTAGTGTGCATAAAAAATAATAGCATAGCGTTTCCCTGTGTCTAAAGGTCTTTCAGAAATAATTTTATATAGTTGATTAGTGACTGCATATAGCCTATCATTGGTACAAAGTATCTGCTTGCTCTATAGATAACTAATCTCTGGTGAATAACTTGACTGGTTTCCTACCTTTAGTGGGTACCGTGTGTTTTCCATTCACAAGACTTAACCAAAACCTTACTTTAGGATTCTAGAGCATTTTAATCTTTTTTGTTTGTTTATACATTTGAGAAAAAAGTGGTTTCTTTTTAGTTGTGTTCAGTCAGTTTTACTTTCAATGTTCCTTTCTGGAACTTAACGGAGATTATTAAATATGGCTCTGCTGATTTCCAGTTGGTGGTTTCTATGGAACTATATATTTACTTCAGAAAATAAAATAAATCTGTTTTCATTTACTTTGATGTGTTAGTATTTTAATGTATTTATAGGTGTACATGTTTTAAATTTCATTATGGTTGAACTTTTTGTCCTCTCTATCTTTATATCAGCACATGGTTGAATGTTTGATGCCTGAAGATGTTGCAGCATTGGCCCTCTCAAAAGGCTTTGAAGATTTCTTAAATGGCAATTTTAGCAACGCACAATTGATCTTATGTCACTGTCATGGCTTTATATCTTTCTCTTGTGATGATTTTAATATAATGGTTTACCTGGTTATTTGTAAACTGAATTTGTAAAGTTCGTTTTATAGAAATCTCAGTTTAAGATGTTCTAAGACTAAGATCTACCCATTTAACGTTTCAGGTGGCATTTGTCATTTTGAATTTATGAACTAAAATTGTTTCCTTTTAATGGGATGAATGAAAATGTTGCAGGCATGGTTGAAACATAAAGATAATCTTATACTGATGGAAAGATACCATTTTTTTGCTTCAAGTTGTCGACAGTTTGGTTTTAATTGCAAATCCCTTGCTGAACTGAGGAATGATGAAGATGAAACTGATGGAGCGCTTGCAAAAATCCTCAAAGTGCTAAAGCAAGTCCATTGCACATTCTTTGATGTATGTCGCTCATATGCCATCCTGATTAAATGTTTGTTATTTCTGATATAATAATACTAAAATTGTGTGGTGGGGAACCATTTGTAGAAACATGAAGATGATCTTGTTAACCGAGATGTGAGGCAGGTAGTTATGTTAACAATATTTAGTTAATTTTAGAATCTTAAATGTGAGATTCCCTTACTAAGTCCTCACAATCAAAATTAATGTTTTGAAGGTTTTGTCATCAGTTCGAAGTGAAGTCTTGAGCGGATGTGTGATTGTTTTCAGCCGTATTTTTCATGGTGCATTGCCATCTCTGCGGAAGATGGCAGAGCAGATGGGAGCTACTTGTTTGGCAGAAGTTGACCCATCTGTGACACACGTAGTTGCTACTGATACTGGAACTGAAAAGTCCCGGTGGGCAGTGAAAGAAAACAAGTTTTTGGTTCATCCCCGATGGATAGAGGCTGCAAACTATTTTTGGGAAAAGCAGCCTGAGGAGAACTTCATCATCAAGAAGAAGCAGTAGGCATTTTCATCGTAGTATCAAACAGTGCTGTGTTCATAATTGTTTGCTTACCATAGTGACTCAAGTATCTGAAAGTATATGTAATACCCAACCAACAGCCATCTAACTAAGAATCATGAACCACTGACTTACAATTGGAATAGAAAACAACCATTTTTATCTCTAACTCGTATGCTTCTGGACTACTTGTGTCATGGTTGTCTTAGTGCATGCTTACAATGAAGTTTTATGACAAGGAGTCTTCGAAAATGAAGCTTTAGATCTGCTTCTGCTGCTTATTATTAGTAAGTAGTTACTTACAGTAAGCTGTGAAGAGCATTCTCTTTTCATTTGAGCGCACACTCGGTTGTAGCACGCCAATTATAAAATGTTTTGCTGGTCTGCTCAAGAGTTCTACGACAAGTATCAACGTATTTCAGGGAATTACTTGAATCCTGGAGTGAAATTTCAACGTTACTGCTTTGATAGAATTTCATCCGACCTTCTTCCTCTGTAGTAAAGATTGGAGGTGGGATGTTTATATTGAAGGAAAAATATGTAGATTTTAAAAATCTCATCTTGTCATTTTTGTATATAATAACCTATCGTCGTTTAAGCCATTGATCTCTTCAGTATTTAGTTAACTTCAACTGTAGTAAGTGTCTTTTATTATCCCTTGGTTTTCTTATTCACTTCTGCCTAATGAAACCCAAACAAAAGATAAAAAAGAAAAGATGTTTAGCCCGACGGATTGTGCCCATAAACTTGGCGAATCCTTTTTTGTACAAATATTAAAATGAACAAAAGACAAGGTAATGAATTTTGTATATCACTTTAAGCAAAAAGGGGACAATGCTATATACACGTTTTGCGTTACAAATTACAACTCACTATTTTATAATCTACTCTATTATCATAATAGATAAGATTTACATGAAATATATACAAGAATTAAATTGAGCTGAGAACTATTGGGCTGTACACATTTGGGCATTGTTCTATTAGAGCCTCTCTCAAGCTGCAGGTGTATAAAGATCAATCAACTCCAGCTTAGATACATTAGACTCAAAGAGATAAGGTGGTAACATTAGTGAGCATTTTAGTAAGCTGATAACATGACAGAATTGACAGTATCTGCATTAGACTTGCTTGAGCCTTCTTCGAATAGACAGTCAATTTTCAAGTGTGTTGTTTTCTCACGGAACATTGGATTTGGTGCAATCTATAGTGCACTTTTGCTATCGAAATATAATATAATGCTGCAGGTTTGGAAAATCATATTTTTAAATCATTAAGATATGTGAGCCACTATAGTTTACATGTACTTGTAGAAAAAGCACGATATTCCACTTTGAAGACGAACGAGACACTGTTTTGCTTTTTTGTTTTTCATGACACTAGAGAGTTCCCAATGAAGAAGCAATAACATGTGATTGATCTGCACATGTCAACACAAGTTGTTCAATCTGCATCGCTGAAGCCTGCCTACTAAATATATAGGTGTGTTCCTCTTGAATTGAAGACCTTTGCTTGGAGAACCCTTAATATCTTAAGAATCTCCTTGCAGCACCTTGACGGGACTTTGTGGGATGAGCCATAAATTGGTTGAGTTGTTGGGTGGGAGAAACAATGTCAGAATTGGTTGTGGTGGGGTAAATTAAACTACCAATAAGAAGACTAAGGGTAAAGTGTCATAAAGATCAACAGAGTCATCTTGACGTAAACACAATAAACTGTCCATAGGCGTTGAACACGATTTGTAGCCCTACATCCCATAATCAACAAGCAACTCCATGGATGAAGAAGGAGACCCAATGAGGAGAAGAGAGAGCTTCCCATCACTCCTAGCAGTTCCAAGAGTCTCTCTCAAACACCAAAGGTGTTTCTTTTCATGTAAAATGAAAAATATCCTAAAATTCTCGTAAAAATATGATTAAATACTCACTTATATACGGACACTCTCGTCCAAAGCCTTCATTCTCGCCTAGTGCAGAATTGGCCTTTAACGTCACCTCGTAGATGTCGGACCTCAAAATAACCAATGTAAATTATTGACCGGTGGCATTTTCGTAAATAAGTTGGGCATATAGACGTCGGTTAGGAGGGTCCCCGACGTCTCTAATATTATAGACGTCGATGCCCCTCCTAACAGACATTTATATGTCTGACACGTAGATGAAAAGTTTTTTTTTCCGCCATATAAATGTTCGATCCCGCCATCCCCGACGTCTATATACGATTATCGACGTTGGCCCCCTACAACAAATGTCTATATGCCTGACAGGTAGGTGAAAAGTTGTTTTTTCTGCCATATAAACGTCTGATCCCGCCATCCGACGTCTAAATGGCTTGACAGGGTAGGTGAAGAGTTTTTTAGACGTCGGCTCCCCTTATGGCCGACGTCTATATACACCACGAATATTAGTTTTTAAATCGAATGCATATTAGTGAGGTCCCCGACGTCTAGTCTAGAATAGACGTCGGTGCCCCCTATGCTTAACGTCTGGTTTTCTATTAAATCAGATATCGAACCCACGGTTACGCGCACTTCATCGTCTTCCTTTTCGCCTTTTCTCTCCCGGCATTGCATTTTCAGGTGCATTTTGTCTCTTTTGAACTGTTTAAACTTACGTTTACTCCGATTAAATTAGTCTTTGATGAATTATCTTCCATTTGAATTGATTAAAATGAGTTTTCGTTGCGTTTTTGTGCAGTTTTTCTCGTGTCTTTGGGTAGCGTAGTAGCACCTTCTCCCTTTGTTAGTTTCCTCGTAAGGAAAGCTTACGTCTTTTGGATGTCTTATAGCATTTCAACCCAAAACCGAACTTGGGTCCTTGCCTAATTCTCATGTCACCGTATTCGTTTTCATTGCCTAGTTGGAATGGAACTAGGCAAGGACCCAGATTCGATTTTCGGTTGAAATGCCATAAGAGGTCCAAAAGATGCAAGCTTTTCTTATAAGGAAACAAACAAAGGAAGAAGGTGCTACTACGCTACCCAAAGACACAAGCTGCAGTAGACGTCGGTTAATGCCATGTCCGACGTCTATAGTGCCCTTAGATGTCGGTTTTGGTGTAATCCGACATCTATAAAGGGTTTTGGTGTAATCCGACGTCTTTATAGACGTTGAACTTGTAGAGTCTCGACATCCCATTAACGTCACCCATAAAGACGTTAGATCGGGATCTGATGTTAAAAGTCCAAAATAACAGACGTCTAAAGCCCTTTCTGCACTAGTGTAGCTAGGCTTAGAATTGAATGTTCTCATACTTACAATTAACTAGGCAAGCCATATTGTCGCCAAGTGACTCGAAAACTACAAGATTTGTTTGTCCAACTTGCCCAATGAGCCAACATGGTGCTCAATGGTGGGGTTGGTCGCTTGGTGGCAGTTTGTGACAGTGCAGGTGGCACCCGATGCCCTGTGTGTACCACCCCGTTGATGGTTGCTCTACAAGTGAGTCTTCCCTCGATGTTTGCAGCTCCTAGGGCTAGTTTTCTAGTGTCTTGCTTGAGTTTTAACTTGATTTTCTTCATCAAAATTTCTTCATATTTACTTATTTGACACTTAATGGAATATTAAAAGGTAAAACAAACATAAAATAACTTAAACACAAGAAAAATAAAAACAAGATAAACTAAATGATTAAACAAGATAAAGGTAGGAAAGAGTTGATATTATTAATCAAAATAAACACATAGAAAAAAGGTAAAAATAAACGTTATCAAAGAACACTTTTGGTTCCAAGAAGATTAACTAGAAACATAACTAGAAGAGAGGTGCAAGATTCAATAAAAATATTTACATGAGATAAAATAGATAATAGATAAAAATATTTACATGAGATAAAATAGATAATAGATAGTAATATGTATTTAAATTATTATTATTATTATATTAAAATATTTTGATAGCTTGTTTGGTTAGAAGTTATGGGTTCAAGTTTTACTTATAATTTTTGTTTATGTTTAGTTTCTTAGTTATGTAAAAAAATATGGACAATGATATTAAATCCTATAAAAATAGAAAGCAAATTAGAGAGATGTGGTAGCTTAGATGATAGAAACTTGTGGTGATTGGAAGGCCATGTGTTCAACTTTTAATGAAGAGTTTTATTATGAGATTTTTTTTTGAAAGCATGTTTTTTTAAATCATTTTGGAACTTTATGAGCCATGTGGAGAATGGAGAGTGGAGTGACATGCTTTAAATTATATATTTGTGTTTTTGGTTGGATAAACTTATTTTTGTTGGGTGATATTCCTCATCTCCTTTCACGTCTTCCATCTTTTATTTCATTTTTAATTTATTTTGGTTCCTTGTTCATTATGTTTATGTGCACCATATATTATTTATACGGTCTTGTTTTGGCTTCTCTTAATTAAACTTCTTTCATCCTGAGCCTTGGAAATCACCTTTACATAACATTATTATTTTAATGTCTAATAAGAATCTTCCTTGTACATTTTTAATCACTGTAACACCATATTCTAATTAATGCAAGATGGGTCTTTATCATAAACACACATTGACCATTGAAGGCATTGGTGAAGCTATTGAGCTCAGCAGAGGAAGGAGGAATGAAACTGAGTTGACGTTCTTGTTGAACCACAATCGAAAAAACTTGATTGATCACCGGAAGGAGATCTATAAGTAATAATTGGGAATGCACAAAAAAAAATCATCTAATCCCTTCAAGAATCTAATGACAAATTCCTGCTGGTGGTATTTCTTGGCCTCACAAGAACAAATAACAAAAGGACTATAGTTATCAAGTTCCTTTAGAGGGTTTTCAAGGTCGTGTCAACTTCAAAGACAGAACGGTCACCTTGAGAAAGACCATAGATTTCTTCCTAAAGTTCTGCAATGCGAAGAAGATATCCTTGTGAAAAACGTTCACAAAGGTCGTTCCAAATGTTTGTAGCATATTCGAGGAAGATGATGCTTTGAGCAATGGACGGGGAAAGTAATTTCAATAGCCAAGATATGATGAGAGTGTTACATATCATTATTTATCATTAAAAAATATGTTTGTTTGTTGGAAAAGTATACATGTCTTATGTCTAACATTGGATTAAACAATAAATTTAATTGAAAAGTAAATAATTTCAAAACATAAAAATCTCATCAACCATCCCTAAACTTTAATATTAAGAACCACACTGTAGAAGCAATCAACCCAACTCAAAAGACATCACTATTTCTCAAACCATGCACATCATGAAATTTGTGCTACACTCCTAACATTAGTGTTCATGCATGCATAGGTATTTACCTTTTCCACAAATTGAATGAACAAATCAACTTGTACAGATCAATCTCACCTTTATTTCTACCATTTATAAAGCAACGTGCATAACCAATCATATGCATCATCGTTTAACATATTTCACATCTTTATTTCTACCATTTCAAAAACAACACGCATAACCTAATATTCTATCTAGTTTGAAACAAGGATTTCAATTTTAGATTTAAATTTGAAACCGTAAATGGTGATCTGCTGTGCCTTACGTTATGTGCTCCGTTATATATGTGTGTTTAGGGTTCGATCATGTTTGTTTGAGCTTTTATTACTCTATTTTACATCTTTGTTTCTATTCAAAGGTTTGAGTAATAATAGATGAAACAGATTCAACGAAATTTGTACTATTTCATACGAATGCATTTATAAAACTAAATAAGTTCTGTGCTAAGGTTTTTGAATGTCATGATAAGGTGCATTTTTCAATATATTTTTTCAAGCACATTCTATTTTCTTTTTTGCTTTTGTTCTTTATTTTCACACTAGGATATTTGAACATCTTATAACATTTTTAATTAAAGTTTCAATTACTTACATAATGGTTTTGGTTTCAGAATGCATATTTTGGAAATATTCCAGAAGTGTTTCAACTCCTCATGGATAAGACTTTTCTGTTTAAAGTTGAGTGGTGATCCAACCTCTGATTTGAACAACTTTTAGGATGAAAAAAGTTTCTATTGATGAAAAAATAATTCATAAATCGAATGATGTTGTTCCAAGTCAGTGTTTTTGTGTTGTTTATATTTGTTATTTGATATTTTTTATTTGGTATTCACTATTGATATTAATTATGTTCATGTTAATAAGTTATACAATTCCATGTTATTTAAATATTTTTATAGGTTAATGTTTTTGTTTTCATTATTTAATTTCAATCTGCTGGCTCGCATGTACTAGGTGTTGACATTTTATAATGTTGTACTAGGTGTTGACATTCATATTTTTAATGTTGAAGGTAACTTTATGTTACATTGTGAACTATACTTTACATTGACAGTTACATTTTTATTTTTTAAATAAAAATACTTCACCACATCTCATTTAGGAGCATCACACAATTCAAGCTACACTTCTAATTGGTTTGCATGCAAAGATATTTAATTCTTTCCTCAAATGACATGAACAAATAATATTCCGTATTTCAAGCTATCAATTAATAGAAAATTTATTAAATTTTTTGAAAACTTGATTATATTTCTAACTGACTTGCTATATACTATTTATATACATCAATTAAAGGAGAATGATATATATTAAGATATACATCGTTGCACTATAAAATGAACAATATTATTAGAGACTTCTAACAAAAAAAAATCTTCAAAGATTATTTATCTTGTATATTATATTTTATCCCAATTTTAAATTTAATATTTCTTTTACGAACATATACTATTTCTTTTTTCAAATATTCATATAATTGTCTAACATACATTTTCGAATATAAAAATATGTTAAATGATAACTTACCTTGCACGACTTGTTACATTAATTAGTTCACGTATCAATGTACTTTTTATATAAAAACATAAAAGGAAAGAGTCATCCTCTTTTAATTCAATGTACAACATGGCGACACTTTAAACAAAAATAGAAAATTTTGCTGCCATTTACATAAATGGCATACTCGAAAACAATAAATACAAATTAATAAGTCTATACTATAGAAAAAAAAAACTTTTAATAAAACTAACCAATAAAACACTCTACACTTCATCTTTTTCCCCCACATGTATGCAAAAAGGTATTTAATAAATAATTTTCTGTTACGTTTTAAATTATTAATTTTTTTTAATATATAAAAATCAGTAAATTCTAAAAACATAATAACCGAACATCATAGCAAATCCAGAAAATAAAATTCATACTGTAATAAAATTTGCATGATGGTGGCGTTATCCAAAATTTAAGAGATTTAAGTCATAAACAATAAGCATTATGTAGTTACAAACCACATTATCCATAAAAAATCTGTGTTTGATTCAAATTATAGGTGAAAAATCTTTAAATCAACCACAATCGTGTCACGGTATCAAGAATATATTAATATTTGGTTTAAAAAATAAAGAAAATTTTTGTTAGTAAATAAATCGCACACTACTTTGATTTCACTTTTCCCAAACCCTTAGAACCTGATTCTTCTTATCTGAACAACACAGTCAAATCTCTACCGTTGATCTATATTCTCTCTTCTTCCTTCATCATCACAACACAGATGATGTAAGTAATGGGCAAAGCAATTAGTTTTTCTCTTACTGTGACGTATCCTCAGACACCATCTTCCCATTCACTCCAAGCAAACGAGAATTAACCTAAAAATACTCAGGTTTTTATTTTATTTTATCATCATAATTTTTTTTTGGTAAGCTTTATTCAGTCTAATTTTCTTTATTTTGATTTTTTCTAATTTTAATGAATTTTTTTTCAGGGACTTCATTTCATGAACGACCAAATCGTGATGCATCACCCTCATCAGATCTTTCAGAATAACCAAAACTACGCGGTTTGGCCGCATCCCCGGCCGCTCTACCTGCCAGAAAACGCGGCCGTGTTCCCTCGTCCGCCGGCGTTCACACCCCATCAGGGTCGGGTCAATTGGAATAAAAGAAAAGACTTTCCCAGAACCGGGTCGGGCCCGGGTCATACCTTCAAACCGGGTAACCCGAACGACTCAAAAACACTAACGGCAAACCGTTCCTCCGCAAAGGGTCGCCGGATTCACCACCCAAAGCGAACGTTCGGCCGCGGCGGGGGCGGAAACCGACTCACGCCGCCGTTCGCGCCACTCAATACGACGTCGTTCATAATCCGGGCGAAGAATTCCGGCGGCATCGCGCCGCTGATTTCACCGGCAGGATCGCTGTCGCCGGCGAAGTTCGAAGAGAGGGCGGAGGAGGAGCAGTGGGGCTTCAACGGATATGGCTCCATGAAGGGCCTGATCCGGCTCCGGCCCGGAAAATTCGACTCCAGCGAAAACTCCGGCGCTGGCAGGTTCGAGATGGTGAACGCTAGTTCCGGCGAGGAACAGAACTTGGATAAAAGGGTTGATGAACAGGACTCGCATCTTGCTCACCTCGAAGAAGAGAATTTGACGCTGAAAGAAAAGCTTTTGTTGATGGAAAAGCAATTGGGTGACTTGAGGAGGAGGGTTCAGTTCTTGGAGACCGACGGGACCACCAGCCACGGCCACCGTGAGGGCGGCGCGGAGAATTTTTTACCGGAGATGTTTTCTCAGTAAAAGAAAGTTGATGGTGATACCAACGACAAAGTTTAGTTATTTCCTTAGATAATAAGTTTTTTTCCTTTTTCTTTTTGGTAGATAAATAAAAGCATGTGAAATATATATAACGTAGAAGTAGGTGTATTTCGTTTAGTTTTATTTAATGTGAATTATGTTTTATAACCTAACTCTTGAATTTACAAACTTTGGCTGCGTCTCGTGAGCTTACTTGGGAGTTCACGAATAAGAATTTGACTATGTAGTTTAGAAAGTTTGGATGTTAAGGGAGATAACTTTAGCCTGAAAGAGCCCTTTCATGTACTGTGGTCAAATATTTGTAAAACTAGTCCGACATATCCATTTCCTAGTAGGACATGATGCTTTTTATGATTACTGGGACAAGAAAGAGCTTGTTTTTGAAGAGCGTGCGGTTTTTCGGCCAAAAGGGTGATGCTTAATTCTTGTTATTTGATATTTTCAAACATGGAAAACCGATTGTCTGCACACACACGACAACAGGGAAGACTGGGAGGAACGTATCCAGTAGATTTTGTCAGGTTAAATATGTTTAGAATTTCTTTTTTTCTAAATTTTAATGTATTTTGATATTTAAATTATAAAAATAAATAGATATAACTTTTTGATTTAATTATGTTAAATATTTTATCTGTTAAATTCGTTAATTTTTTATTTGTTAAATAGTCCGTTGATATTTTACTTATTTTCTTATATCTATTTATTAATAAAATTTGAAATTAAAACATATTAAAGTTTTAAATAAAGATAAATTTTAATCTACGCTATAAATATATGCTATTCTGCAGAGGTTATTTTGTGAGGTTAAATTTTTTTTCATAAATAAACATTATTTTAAATAGTTAAAACTAATTGTTTGAATACTAATAATAGTGAAAACTTTAAGAGAAAATATTTTTTGATACATTTTTACATTTATTGAATACATTATTTTTCACTTTTTTATTATAAAAATTACATTAAATGAGTGTAGATGTTGTTATTATTTATTAATATAATATTGTAAAGATATGTGTCATCATCATGCTGAGGGAGTTTGGAACTTGGATCGCAAGCATGCTTCCAACGCTTTGGAGATATTTGTCAAGGTGTTGTTGCCATCATCATGTGCAACAATTTTATTTTGCTTGTAACTTTCTATTTTATTAAAAAAAATAAAATTTCTAAGACATATTTTAGGTAATGGACTTCATCCATGGACTCTATAAATAGGGTATTTTTCTCATCCCAAAACACATCATCAAAAAATCATTCTTCTTTTATTCTCTTTTTTCTTGGTTTCATACTTTCTTTTTTCTTCTTTTTCTAAAAATATTCTAGGTTTATTTTATTCTCTTTTAGAGATCTTTGCTAGTTCTGAGATCCTCGGAAATTCTGAGAAGTTCGTTGTATCATAGGAGGCTTACGCAATACATCGCGGATAAGTCCTTAAGGACAGTGATCTACACGCCTAGGGAAATCCTTTATTCGTGATCTTTGTTCTTTTATTGTCATTTTTTACAACAATCTTAAGGACTTATGGCTGACATCAACAACATGCCTTTAGAGGGCCAAACCATTGTTTCCGGAACTCAGACGGTCCTTCTCAAAATCACTTCCGGGGCGTGTTAAAAGTTGAGGTCTTCTCTAGAAGAACTTTCGGAGGCTGACAAGGTGCTCGCAACAACGGTGGCTTCTAATCGCATTTGTAGGGACCCCAGATGAGGATGAAGAAGAGGGAGACAAGGCGACAAATTGGAGTTTGTTGGAGTTAGATGATGAATCCTAATTTTCATGTGTCGTGCTTTTGTAATGTTTGAGGAAAGGTGGAAAAGATTTCTCTCCAGAGAAAGAAAAAAAAAGAAGATGAGGCTGGGTACTTGAGTAATTTTTCGTATACTTTACCTACAAATGAGAGAAGCACAACTAGGTATTTTCTCGTTTATGAATCTTAAATAATTTAAAGTTCTGGGTATAGGTAATTTTACTTAATTACTTGAAGAAATAACTTTGGCTTTTCACCTAATGATATTACTCTAAATCTGGAAGTAGAGAATATGCCTTTATATATTTATATATGAACGACATGCTAATGATTGACACATGCAATCAGATAATATTTAAAAATTAAGGTTTCTAGGATCAAGCTTTGAAATGAAAGACATGAGCGAAGCTAGTGTAATTTTAGGTGTTAGAATCATAAGGAAGGGAGATAGTATATTACTATCCTAAGAACAATACATTGAGAAACTTCTTAAGAAGTTTGGGTATTATGATTTCAAACCCGTGAGTACCCCTTATGATGCTAACTCTAAATTAATGAAAAATAGAGGAGAATCATTATCTCAGTCTCAGTATGCCCAAATAATTGGGAGCTTACTGCACTTGATGAACTTTTCTAGACCTGATATTGCTTATGCAGTAGGTAGACTGAGTAGGTACACTCAATGCCCAAATCAAGAACATTGGATGCACTTGTTAGGCTTATGAGATACTTAAGAGGTTCAATGGATTATGCCATTGAATATAGTGAATTTCCCGTTGTACTAGAAGGGTACAATGATACTAATTGGATCTTTGATTCAGATGAGACAAAATCCACTGGTGGTTATGTATTCACACTTGGGGGTGGTGCGATTACATGGAGATCAGCCAGACAAACAATTATTGCAAGATCAACAATGGAATCTGAGTTTGTTGCTCTTGAGATGACTGATAACGAGGCTAAGTGTTTGAAAAACTTCTTAGCGAATATTTCACTACGAATGAAACCAACCTCCTCGGTATCAATACACTGTGATTGCCAATCGGCAATAACTATAGTTAAAAACAAGAATTACAATGGAAAGAATAGACATATACAATTGAGACACAATTTGGTGAAGCAGCTGCTAAAGAGTGAAACTATTTCCATTGATTGTGTGAAGTCAGAACGTAATCTAGCAGATCCTCTGGTAAAACCCTTGGGAAGAAATATGATCTTAAAAACATCGAGGGGTAATGAGACTTAAGTCACTGGTAAACAAACAAGTGATGGTAACCCAACTTTTGTGATTGGAGATCCCATGAATAAGGTTCATATGAGCAAAAACAAGTCACTTGTTAGTTTTGATAGCACTAATTTGATTTTAAATCAAATATGTCCATTCCTATGGTGTGTGTGAAAGTGCTAGAGACTGCATTATTGAGAGGTTAAACTTTGTGATTAAACAAAGTTTTAATGATCTTCATCCCTTATGGGTGATGTATGATTTGCAACATACACTTGATGAAATCACCTATATGAGTGTCAAGTGGGGCCGCTTGCATAAGATCTTGACATGATTTCTAGAGCACTCATGAATACCGGACACGCACATGGCCTAGTGAGCGCATCACAACAATAACAACAAGGATTGTGGGGGTGTACTGTGATTAATAAACCAATTGATCTATCTTGGAGTTCTTTCCCATAGATAAAGAATATGATGGATCGATCTATGCCCACTAACTCATTCTTTTTTGTTTGAAATGAGCCTGCGGCATGCCTTCTACGCGCTATACCCACTTGATTGAATGGCTTTGCCCTCTTCCTTGGCTTCAATCTCTGTTCCAGTAGAAGAAGAATAGGACGCTTAACTGGGAAGTTGAGGATGCCTTTGGGGAAGGTGGTGAAGAGTGGATAATGCTTCTCCAAGGAAAAGGCAACTGTTAGAGAAAAATTTAAAGGAGTTTTTGTTCACGGGCTTCGCCAAGGGATAATTGTTGCTAATGTGTTGGTGGTGTAGTTCAGAAAGAGGCAAGAAAAACGGACCAATCACAAACTAGATGTTTTAAAACGGTTGTCAAAAAAAAGTTAGACACGTAATTCATCATATAATTCAGTTTATCAAAATTGAGTCAAATTAACGAAAAGTACTTATTTTCTGAGAACTGAATTGATATTTCAGTATGAGGACACCATATGAAAGTTTTAACCTTTTAAATTTTTTCTATTTATAATATTAGAGAAAAGCGATGAGCATTTTTAATTAGTATAATTTGGGTTTAGCGCGACATTCATCCTTTAACGTGGGTAGTTTCTTTCTTGGGTGTTACTCCCTCCACCCCCACACGTCTCTTCCTCCACCTCCCCAATTTTCTAAAATGCCAATTATATCCTTCTAAAATGACAATTATATCCTTAAAAGTTAAAATTTTTTATTTTTATTATTTTAATATTTTAATTTATTTAAAACTTCTGATTTACTTCCCTCTGCACCTCTTCCTCTCTTCCATTTTCGTTTACCTTTCTCTCTTCCGTTAAGCTTCTTCTCCACCTATAACAAATTCATATTTTAACAAATTCATATTTTAACAAAATTATTACGTTTAAAAACTAACCATATATAACATTTAAAATTATAAATTTAAATATAAATTACTGTAAATAAAATAAACAAATAAAATAAAAACGAAACGTAAAAGGAACACTGCCTCTGGACGGATGACATCCTTCAACGGATGTCAACATCCGTTGAAGGCAAAACGGATGTCGACATCCGTTTTGCCTTAAACGGATGTCGACATCCGTTTTGCCTTCAACGGATGTTGACATCCGTTGAAGGATGTCATCCGTCCATAGGCAGTGTTCCTTTTACGTTTCGTTTTTATTTTACTACGTTTTGCGGCTCATGCAAGGATTATAGGCTTGGATATTAAAAGGATTAGTGGAAGTATGGGAAGGATTTAGGGTTTAGGATTATTGGAAGGATTATGACTACGTACCTGGGGAGGAACCACGACAAGGACACTACACCATAAACGCACTGCACCACGTACTGCACCGAGAACAAGAAGAAGATTGTTTGATAATTCTTTTCACGATCACCAAGCTTTGTAGAAAAATATTTTACTCATACAAGAAACTACGTAGGTTATCAGTGAAATATGTTATAAATGAATAAAATTAAAAAACAACAATTTTAAAAATAAAATTTTACTGAGGGGCAAAATAGTAAAGGAAAGGTGGAGGAAGGGGCAAAATAGTAAAGGGGAGGTGGAGGAAGAGATGTGTGGGGGTGGAGGGAGCAACACCCTTCTTTCTTTATCTCCATAAATTCTTCCACACCTCGGATAAAAAAAATTATTTTTCACTTTTTTATTATATAATTCAAGTTATTTTTAGAACCTAAAAATATTTTTTAAAAACAAAAATAATTTTCGAATTGTGTAATTCAAAAATTAAATGAGTTTTCGATTATGCAATTAAAAACGTATTTTTTAATATTTTTTCACTTTTGAAAATTATTTTTAATTTTTAGATTATACAATTTAAAAATAAATTGTTTAAGAAGAAATAATTTTTAATTTATATAATCTGTAAGTTAAAAATTATTTTTAAATTATATAATTTAAAGATAATTTTTTATTTTTGGATTGTACAATAAAAAAGTTAAAATGAAAATTTTTGATATATGGTGAGAGAAAAATTTATGTTAAAGAAAGAAGTTGCCCTCAAGATGTCTTTACAGAAAGATTTGGTTTTAGACAGGATAAAATTTCAAAACTAAATTAAGTTTAATGTAATTTTTATAATAAGTTTAAATATTAAAAGGGTTCGAAGTAAACAATCAAATTAAGATTATATCATTATATTAAAATTAAGTACTTGGGAAAGAAAAATAAAAATAAAAATAAAAATAAAAAGATAAAATTAAATATAAAATTGATCATACGTAAATTAATTTACAAAACTTATAAAATTTTCCCAACATTTTAATTTAATGTGTGTAAATTGATTTTAGGTTATAAAAATGTTAATCTTAATTTTTTTCCTGGCCTCCCTTGTTCTTGCCTCGACTCTGTGAAATCCCACCTCAATTCCAGACCACATTTCTATCTCAAAAAGCAAGACAATTCCAGGTTCCACCACAATCCCTATTCTCAGTTCAATATACAAAAATCTGAGCTGAACCTCAATGAGGTATGGAGAGAAACGTTTGCAGGGACTGAAAATAATAATTTTGCACTGATTGTTCATAGTGTATTCTCCTCATGAGAACATGAGAAGCATGGCAGCGACATGAGAATATGAGAAGCATGGCAACGACGATTTTGGGCAGACGAATTGGCACAGTGTTAAAGGAAGAGCTGAGAAGTAAGGGAGAATGGTGCGATTCTTTTATGGCTGCCGCTTTTCGTGCTATCGCAGAAAGAATCCCGTTGGCGAATCTCGTCGTCGAAGTTAGAGACGCAAGGGTCTGTTTCTCACTTTTTTTTAACCAATCATTCGTTTCTTTAACTTGTTCACACACTTTCCTATTCTTTTCGTTTTTCAGATTCCCTTGTCCTCCGAATGCGAGATACTCAGAAACTACCCACTTCCCCAGAAACAAATCATAGCGCTCAATAAAATGGATCTTGCGGGTGCATCGAATGTGAAGGTAGGGCTTCTTTTTGAGGGAACATATGTTTTTAGTCTTTGCATTTTGGTCTAATGTGTTCAAAATTTCTAAATTTTATATCCATGTTACATGTTGAAATTAAAGCAAACATGTATGGTTAAAAATTGAAACATTAATTTATAAAATAAATAAATAACATAGGGCTGTTAGAGTACCTTAGCGTTTTTCTTCTGGAATGTGGTTTTCAGTGTGTTTTGTTGCAGAACATGGTAGGAGAGAAAATTGAAAGTGGTGATAAGAGAAAATTAAATTAAATGAGAAAAGTTGTGTGCGAACAAATTAGTAATGTGCTTCTACATAGAAGCTCTCGAGGGAGAGCTAAGATAAGTAGAGTAATCAATAATGCCATGTAGTCTAACTTGCTAACCAAATTTGTAGTTAAACCAGTAAACTATTCTAACAAATTGATTACCGGAGTTTAACCAAAAATCAATTAGATAATTATTTCGAGAGATTAGTGAAATTGTATTACTTTTATATTTACTAGTTAATGATTTGTTTGTTTTAATAAAGGTTTTTGTGAATAGGCATGGGTGGAATATTTTAGCGAAAGGAATTGCATATCTTGTGGAGTCAATGCTCATAACAAGGAGGACATCAGACAGGTAAACTGTTTGTTCCTTTTTTGTGCATTCTACCAAAGAGCCTCAGGAATGAATGGTCTTTTTATCATAGTTTTGGCATTGTTTATAAAATGTTAAAGCATATGGAACCATGTTTCTAATTTTGAATCTTACTGCTGTTTACAACCATGTTTAAATTGGTTTGAATAAGTTTCTGTAAGGTGCACCTGTAGTTTAGTCTGTAGCACACATGAATAGTACTGAGAAACTGTTTAACTCTTTAATTAGTAAGCACAACATATCAATGAATCATTTTTACTGTATTGCTGCTGCTCATTTGTCCTTTGTTCTCCTTTAAGCAGTAAGCACAACCTATCAATTAGAGGTTTCTTTTGGAGCTTTCTATTTGACTTAGTGACTTTTTATATTTGGTATTGAAGCTCCCAGTTCCTACGCTTCTATTGGTAAAATGAGACAAATTTTGTCTCAGTTTCTAAAAGGTTTTCCATGGAATGACGAGCGCAATTATTTGCATTGTCATATTTGTTCATGAACTAAATTACTAATAAGGATATTTGCTTTTAGTTAGCTTCTAAGCCTTATACAATGCCAAGTGAGAGAACTCAAGAGAGATGATCAATGTGACAATAATTATACCGCTACAGTAATGTTAATTGGGATTCCAAATGTTGGTAAGTCGGCAATTACCAATGCTTTGCATCAAGTGGGGAGAATCAATGCAGCAGGTATTCAAATTATTATTACAATTCTAGTAGAGTAGAGGAAGCTAAATGACATGCTTAACTCATGAGAAACACTGGTGGATATATATATATATATATATATATATATATATATATATATATCACAAATTTACTGTTTTATCTTATAGATTTTTTTTCTTGTTCACTGTTTATTTTATAGAAAAAGGAAAGCTAAAGCATGCAACTGTCAGTCCAGAACCAAGAGATACTAAAGATATTCGAAGTTTTAAGGTTAGCCATTTGGTTTTCTTTATATATTATATTATTTTCCATAATGTGAACTATCAGTGTATAACTTTTCTGTTATGCTGTCTCATTCTACCTCTGGTAATTTCTCTTAAGAATTTGATTTTCATCATGTTAACAGAACAATATGTTAGTGTTTCAAGATAGTGTGAACAGTAGAATTAAATTGTATTCTAGTTGTATATTTAGTTTAAGTTTAGACAACATAATCTCATATATTGCCAAATGTTAATTTGAAAATTTCAGAAGAAAAAACTAAAGGATATGCCTCATGGTCAAACAAGGAAAATGATTATATTGGGAAGTGTGATGATTAGTTTTTTAAGGTGTCTTATGTTGTCACTTTGTTGGGCGACTTTTATTCTTTTTGTCAAAATTGCACATTCATGAAACTATGAATACCAAAAATGGATTTAAGTCTATCTTTTTTTCTACCACGCCATCTACCATATTGGTATGGCAGATTTTGTGGCTCACTGCCATAGGCTGTTATTGATATCCATGGTGCTTGATTTAAAAAATAATTGAGAATGTAAGTTTCCTGTGTTTAGTCGTGTAAATGTTTAGAGAAGGTTGATGTCTATTGTGCACTTTGTTGGCCTATCTATGCTACTATGATCTTCATACTTGTTTCCCTGTTTTGCTTCTTGTTCACTCATACGTGAATTAGTACATGTGTATTTCTCACTTTTGAAACCTCTGCTTTCCGTTCAGATTGGTAGCCATCCCAATATTTATGTGTTAGACACTCCAGCTGTTTTATCTCCAAAGGTTCCCAATGCTGCTGTTTTATCTAAATTAATTTTAACAGGTACATTTACTTGATTTTCCTTTTTCTCCGTTTTCTTAGTATCACAGATGAAAATATTAGTATATTACTATGGACGAGGAGACCCACAAGAAAATATTATGAATAAAATCATTTGAGAGAAAATTGGGATTCTCTAAAATAAGAGTTAAGATAAATAAAGTAGACTGTATTTGAGAGTAATTTAGAGAGCTAGAAAACTCCCCTCATGTTCTCATATTTATATTGATAGGATTCTAATACAATGTGTATAGGGAAAATCAAAGATCATGGATACTTAAGTACAAAGTTAGGCACGGCTAATAGGTACAAAATATAGCGTTTTCCCAATACAACTACTTCCTAACTATATTTAAAGAAAGATTTTTAAAGATATTTTCTCCTAATACATATGGAGATATTGAAAATCATTTTTATCTTAATAATTCACTATTTGCAACAAAGTCCTAATGATGTTAATTGATCAAATGGAGGGTAGTCCCACAGTTAGCAGTATCAAGAATGATTTAAATTTAAATGGTATGCCATTGCAGATAATATATTAAGAGGACATTGTGGCATCATTTGATTCATGCAATTGGTGTGTTCTACACGGAGCATTTTGTGATGGCTGTCTACGAAGTATTTGTAGAAAAGGTGGCTCAAATTTTGTATAAGTGTTGCAAGGGCTTATGCATTGATTGGGCTGAAATGCTCACATTTTTTATGGGTGTTACGTTGCCTCTTTAAATTGTTCTGCTCATGGTAGCTGCTATTTATGCACGATGAGGGCATGCAAAGCTGCATTTTTATATTTTATCGTGTTCATTAAAGTATCGGGTTTTTCTTGTTTAGGGACCTTTTCTTTCTACAATACACAATCATTTCCTTATAGAAAGATGTAAAATGCACCATACTACAGCCAATATAACCATGCTTTGATATTTTCTTCGTTTTCTACACAATGCACTCCTTCAACTTTGCATCATCTTATATATCTTGTTATACAAAACTAGTGTAGAGTAATGTTCATTTCATAAGCACATCATAACTTCCAAGCGAACTAAATTTCAATAAAGAGAAATGTGTTATATTGTTAGGTTAGCTTTTGTAACTTTTAGATTATCTGTTGTTGTCGCTCATACCTTCATTTCAATCTTAATCCAGGAGCTGTTGAGGATTGTTTAGTCAGGAGAAAAGAAGTTGCCCAATATTTTCTAGCTATACACAACTCTAGTGACCAATACAAGAAATGGGCAAAACTATATATGAAGGATAATGGTAGATCATTCCTTAACGGCACAACAGAACAGTTGACTAGCTCCAAGTTGCTAAAGAAGTACAAAAGCCAAACCCCGACAGATCACACACAGGTATGTGTAACATATAGTGTATTATGTTAATGACCATATAATATTTTCTACTGTATGATTAAAACAATAGTAATTGTAATCTCTCAATGTTTGCATTTTAACTTTTGGTTTCCCAGGACTGCATAGTGCAGGATGTTCGACGGATACTTTTTGAAACAATTTCATCTTTGGAAGGCGATATAAAATGCGAAGATGAAATGCTTGCTCTCATTGATAGACAGTTTAATGCCTTGCAGGAAGCTTTCCATATTTCAGTTGAATGTGAAGAAGATGCTCATGACAAGGTTGCTAGGAAGTTGCTTAATCTTTTCCGTACTGGCCGTATTGGACATTATATTTTAGATCATTTTCCTGGAAAGATTCAATGATTACTTCATGGAGTAGCTGGTAATTTTGTTTCTTTCCATTTCACCTCTTTCTTTTAATTTGTTGTAACTATTTTGGTTAGGAGTTAGGAGTACCTTAAGTGTATGTATGGGTGTCAAACTATTGGATAATTCCGTTAAGATCTTTTTCTTTCTTCTTTAGCAGTGAACTTGGTTGAAAATTATATAAATACAATATATAAATATATTTTACGAATTTAAAATATATAAATGAAGATACAAAATTAAAAAAAAAAGAGGAGAAAAACTTCCAAATTATATAAATTGAAAGAGAATAAAGATTCAATCTTACATACTAGTATTTTACCAGGACAATGCACGGGACTATTTTAAAAAGTATTATTTATTATATAAATTTAAATTTATTAAAATATAATTCAAAATTATATTAATATTTTATTTTATAAAATTGAATAATAATATTTTATTATTTATTGTAGGAATGTATTTAAATTTTTTATATTTATACATTTGTAATAAAATATATAATTTCACACATAATTTATTCAAATGGAGAAACTAAATTCAAGCTAATTTTAATAATTATTAAAAGTTTATTTACATTATATTTATAAGTAATGTTTTATAATTAATAACTTTCCTAAATAGTTTTTTTATAAACTACTTATGTATAATTAAGATTATTAAATATGTTTTGAAATTTATTTTGTTATTAAATATTTAAAGGTAAACATACTACAATAAAAATAGACAATAAATATCAATATTATTTAAATCAATTTCTAACATACACACGCGTATATATATATATATATATATATATATATATATATATATATATATTATTTATCCACATTTCTTTTATATAATTTTATAAAATAGTTACTAAATTTAATTATAAAATAAGCTTTCATAAAAATAGGATTAAATATGTTTTTAGCTTTTAAACAATCACGCAATTATGATTTATATATATATATATATATATATATATATATATATATAATTAAATGTGTTAGGACTATTATATTATTAGTTAAAATATTAAAGTGATCTAATTAATTATATTTATAGCTAAAAACATATATGTCATGAATTATTAATTGTATAGATACATATCCAATATTGTAATTTGATGAGAGATTAAATTATGAATATTGATTTTTTAGAAAAAGTAATTGATAGAGGTTACATAAAGGGGATATTATTCTTGTTTCTTTCTCTTCATTCCCATCAAAAGAGAAAATCAAGAGGAAAGCTAAGATACTCTATAATTGAAAGATCAAATATCTTTGATCTACGTTGTTTCCAATGTCAATCCAGGTATGCTTTCGCTTACTGTTTTATGAGGTATTGAGGATTGCTCAATTAGTGAAGGGTTCAATTGCTTATTTGTTATTGATTTGTATGAGTGCATAATCTATAGCTAAGTTTAGTCGATTGTCAATGATATTAAAATTGTTCAATGTGAAGACAAAAAATGGATAGACTAATAAAAGCTTCACATAATTACTTGAGTTGTTGAGTGACATGTTTCCTTAAGGTAACACATTGCTAACACACAATTATGATCAGAAGAAGATATTGTGTTTGATGCAATGGAAGAATATTGATTCCATGTTCCCTAATTTCTCTAATGATTTAAGGAACATTAGGTTTAGACTTGTTATAAATGGAATGAATCCATATGGGAACTTGAGTAGTAAACATAGCTCGTGGCCTATGATGTTAGTCATTTAAAATTTACCCCATGGTTGTTCATGAAACACAAATATGTGATGTTATCCTTGATGATCTCGGGTCCAAGACAATTAGGAAACGACATTAATGTTTATTTAACCATATCAGTTGAAGATTTGGAGATGTTATTGGAGGAATGTGTTGATATGTTTGATGGTACACTGGTAATTCCTTCAAATTGCATGTCATGTTATTTTGTACAATAAACGACTTTCAAGCATATAGTAATATACATGGCTACAACACTAGGTCACAAAGCATGTCCTATATGTTAAGAAAGCACATGTCACCATCAACTACATCATGGAACGAAAACAATTTACGTTGGACATCATAGATTTCTTAGTACAAACCATCCATATTGTAAATTAAAGAAAGCATTCAATGAGTGTCAAGAAAATAAATTAGCTTCAATTGCTTTAAATAGATCACAAGTATATGAGTGAGTGAAGGAAATTAGGGTTGTGCTTGCAAATATGCAAAAATGGCACTTCAAGCAACATATGGATGAAATGTCAATTTTCTTTGATCTCCATATTGAAGGATGCTTGATGTGAGATATTGTATAGATGTTATGCATGTAGAGAAATATGTTTGAGATAGTATTATCAAAAGACTCCTCAATATTCAAGGCAACACGAAAGATGGTCTCAATGCTCGTTTGGACTTGGTTGAAATAGGTATAAAAGAACAATTAGCTCCACAATCACATGGTAAGCGAACATACTTGCCTCTACTATGTCACACATTGTCTAAACAAGAGAAATTTTTGTTAGTTTTTATGTGTGAAACATTCATTAGGTCTATTCCAATTTTAAAAGACTTGTATCCAGGAAAGATCTAAAATTACTTGGGTTAAAATCTTATGATTATCATATATTGATGCAATAACATCTTTCAATGTCAAATATACTTTAATAAGATTATGCTTATTTTTTAATGTAATTTGTAGCAAAGTTATCAACATTAAGAAGTTGTATCAGCTAGAAAATGAGGTTGTGGTTATATTGTGTTAGTTAGAGATGTACTTTCCTCCATCATTCTTTGATATTATAGTCCACTTGATTATTGATTTAGTCATAGAAGTTAGAATTTGTGGTCAAGTATTATTTCGATGGATATACTCTATTGAGCGATATATGAAGATATTAAAAGGGTATGTAAAGAACCGATATTATCTTGAAGCATCAATTGTTGAAAGATGTATTGTAGAGGAAACTATTGTTGAAAACAAAAAAATAAAATGCTTGCGATTTAAATTTTTTTATCAACAATGATATCAAATGAGTTTAAATCTAACTTGTTTTCCTGATTTCAACAACCTTTCTTTTTTGTTACGCAACCAAGTCAACAAAGATCATCAATGAAAATTTATTGTCATTACTCACATCAACAAATTGTATGTGTGGATCGTGTGGCTTCAACTTAATCTCAACAACACTAGGTGCATTAGGATGCTTAACAAGATCATCAGTAATCCTCATAATCTCATCTTGTGGGCAAAAATCTACATAGGAAGTAGTTGACTCTACTACTCCATCGTTAACAAGTTCAACAACACCATTAGTAAAATTTATATGTCTATCAGTAGACATATCAACGGGATTTGATTCTATAGTGGGTTGTTGATATGATCTTTGCATCTTGATGTCATTCACATCAACTATCATATTCTGCAAGCTCTAATCCATGTCTTCCATCATTTTCATCATTTCAATATTATGCTCAACCATCATATTTGCAATGGATGCTTTTTCCTCTCTTTGGCCGAATGCTAATGGTACCTATAAACACTCCTTTAGCTTCTAACTGAGACCAATGAGGTTGTTTTTACAAGATAGTAAAATCACAACACAAGTCAAGTAGAAGTAATGGTTTTAGATCTCATGTTTTAGTCACTTTTTTCTTGATTTTTCTTTTGCTCTTTTTATTAATCCCATTTCTATTTTTTCTCAATATTTTTCTAGCACATAAAAAGAACCACTACAATATATATTCATCATATATTTTGCACTTGAACAATAAGCAATTTAAAAAGAAAAGAAACCTAATGGAAACAAAACTAGAATATGAAACTCAACAAAACACAATGGAAACTAACTCTGTGAACTTGGTAATGATTTACAAACAAACATGAACTAAAAAATGCAAAATAAAAAGACTTAAAGGATGCATATGTTTGCAAATTTGAAAAACAAGTCATAACACCTTTTTTTATGATTTTTCAAAGGTTAAACTAAGAGATAATGACATGTCAAGGGCTAAAGATGATTCTAGAAAACATGCATGGATTTTGAAAATGGAAAAGACTCAAACAATATCAAATGAATCAACAAAGTGATGAAGACTCAAACAAAATTAAAAAGCACACAAAATATGCTTGTATGGAAACTTAATCATGAAAACCAAAAATGATAAAGCAAGGGGAACCAAGATACAATAAAAGAAAATATAGTTAGACAACACAACAAATGATAAAGTAAGGGGAACCAAGATACTTAGCTCTTGAAGACTAAAATGACCAAAGTTCTTGATACCAAATGATGACTCCTCCTCTAAACTATAGGTGTGAAGTACGGTGGAGAGGTTATGGTAGGTGAGAAAGCTATATGGAAATGGTGAAGTGATGTGCATATGGTTAAGATGAGGTGGTGTTTGGGTGGTCGTGAGAGAGGTTATGTCAAGTCAAGAGGAAACCTAAAATAGGTGTTCTAGCCTAAGTGTCTTTAGAGAAATAATGACACAAATTTGGAAACACTTATTTACTAATAACAAAGTGCTTTTTACATCGGGAGTGTTAAGACCAAATCATCTATAAGACTTATATGTCTAAACGCTCTCATGTTTTGAAGTTTAATCAACTAACATTAAACAAGACAAGAATCTGAAAATGCTCACACCAGAATAATAGGATAGGCAGAAACACAAGTGCTAGGAACAAATCCCCAATCATCCATCAACATAAAAAAGTCTTAGGAAAACACTTAGGATTATAGCAAAACGCAAAACAACTTAGTAAAATTATCTATATGCAACGCTAAACGACTGATAAGTCAAAGCGTTTAAGAGAGTTATGCTAAACATGTAAGCTACATTGTACCCAATGATATTAAATTAAACTCTCGAAAAGAGAAAAGGTGTCAAGACAATGTCTCTGATTAAACCCTCTAAAAAGCCTTAAACAAATATCCAAAAACTTACAAAAGAATAAATGTGTTAAACGCTCTAACTCTAAAAGGAAATATCCCAAAAAGCGTTTACAACAGACTAGACGATACCATAAGCTGAAATCTTTACTTCGTCCAACGATGAAGTTCTTAACATTTGGTATCTTAAAGAAAAACTTAAATGATAAACGCTACCTCAATGGTAGAAAATATAAAAAAAAACACTTTGTTGTTCTAAACAAGCATTAAATGTCATTAAATGCTTAACTTTCAAAAATGACAAAAGTGTTAAGAGATAAGACATATATGCTGCATGCATAATCTATTTTATTCTATGCAAATAATCTACTACACACATCCACATGCTTTATTTGAAATATATCAAAAGTGGATGTTAGAGATAAAGAAGACATTCATGGAATGTTCTCTTCATAAGAAAACATATCTAAAAGATAGTATAACCAACTTCGAGCAAAGTACTGAAAAAGCAAGCTTGCTCTGACAAGTTGACTTTAACCAACGGTTGTTTCACATGCAAGACAACAAATACACAAGATTCAAGACTAAGAGCTTAGTCTAACGACTATATTTTGATAAAGAGGATACCATACAACGAAAATATCAATCCTTAGAAAAACAATTAGAAGAAAAGCACAAAAAAAACTCAAGCTCAAAGAGAATATCAGAGAAGAGAAAAAGAAAAGTTAAGCAATACTTTCGAGCTTCATTGTAATATTTTCTTACTATTGTAAGAAAAGAGAAAAGACAAAAGAGAGAAATACCCAGCGAGTCTATAGATTGTATTCTATTGAACACATATCCTCTCTATGAGAGTAATAGTCTAAACGACTTGTAAGCAATCAATTGATTTCAATTCTGAAGAGAATTAAAACACTTGTTGTGAAACTCAAACGATTTAAGGAAATCTAGGCAACATATAAGAGGATACCAGGATTGTCTAGTACCAAGAGTGGTGAAACTCAACCTATCTAGGGTAACAAGAGTTATTCACTAAGGATACAAGGAGTGGTGAAGAATACTACATAACTAGGAGTGAGTGAAATTTAACTATGTAGTGTATCAGAGGATACCTAAGGATACCAGGAGTAGTGAGAATACTCAGTTTTAATCTTATTGAAGATTATAGTGGAACCCTCTAAGGATAAAGGAGACTAGACGTAGCTTAGTTGGAGTGAACTAGTATAAAAATATTTGTGCATTTATTATTTACTTTTTTCTCAACGCTACTCTTATAAAATCTACAGTTGAATTTTAGTTTTTAATACTAAAGCTTCCTATATTAAATGATTCTTTATTAAAAGAAAGCTCTTACAAACACTACAGTGAATATTCTGGATAGCTTATGAAGATAATTCATTGTTCAAAATCATTTACAAGGTCGAACATTTAACAACTACTTGAAAATCTAGTATTTGATGAAAAAGGCTATATCACGAAGGTTGCACAAAAGATTTTCCATTAAAACTATTCAACCCCCTCCCCTTTTAGTGTTTTTCAAGTAGAGCACCTCTATTAAGAACCAAAGAAATCTTAGAGGTGTCTCACAAAAAGGAGAACAAAACCCTAATGTTTGGGGACCAAGGGAGACAAATGTGCCAAAGGTGTCTTGCCAAGTGGCAAGATCATGTGTCTCACACCTAAAAGGTGTAAAGACAGACATTCCACCACACTTAGAGAACAAGCTAGCCACATCAGGGGGTTGAGTTATAGTCAACCCCAAAAAGGAACCTCATTTTAGTGCCATCATAGGCTCAAAACCTAGACTACTACCCTAGGCACAAGTACAAGGCCTAAAGAAAACTATAGACTACTTAGCCCAATATACAAGGTGCAAAATAAACTTACTTTACTATTTACAATCAATGACGGCCTAATAAAATAAGAGCTTAGGCCCATCTTTCATAGATGAAGTCCACTCTTTTTGAATGTGTTTGGTCATGGCTTTTATGTTTGACTAATATGATCATAGATGAGGCAACAATGAAGAGTTTTCAAAGTGACAACAAACATAAAAAGAATAGAATAAGTTTCATTGGCTTATATTTGCCTCTTTTGTTCTTTCGTTATTTTTAGTTGTAGAGAAGCTTATAAACTCTTCTTTTCTTTATAGTACAAGCAATGTGGGACTTCATATATCTTGGACTTAAAAGAAAAGAAGAATAAATATGTTTTCTCCTTTTGTTGCTTGTAGTGCAAGTAAACATGCATAGTTTGTAGCTTTTGAATTCTGGATAGGAAGCTTATAAACCCTTTAGGAATGGAAGATTTAAGATATGTGGGACTAAGATTCCTTGGAGACGCTATTGGTCAGCTTGGGAAGCACTCCAAGTCCCACATCCCTTAAAACTTGTCACTTAATCCATCCTAGAGGTTATATAAGAAGCCTAGGGGTCTCCTTTTGTAGACACCTTTGATTGAATGAATATAAGAGTGATTTGAATTCATTTGCTTATCTTCTTTGAGATAGAATTTTGTCTTTAACTTATCTTTTGGGTCTTATCTTGTGAGAAGTAAGTGGCGATCCAACCTTGGCACTTATCTTGGATCATTTCAAGTGGCGTGTCCTTAAGTTCATAAGTTCTCTCTTTCTTATCTCTTCCATTTTAAATATTTTCAATTTCCATTTCTTAATTGTTATTAGAACATTTTTCTCTAAGCATGCTATTCCATATCATTGACCCTTTAGGCAAAAGTACCTATCGTAGGCATTTGAACAAGGAAAAAAAAGAGAATTGTACTTAGTATCTTGTAGCAGTAAGTATGTCTTATATAAACTAAATTATATTTATATAAAACTTAATTGTATATAATATTTCTAATAATTCCTCCTCAAAAGTCTTTTATGGTTCTCTTGTGTTCATTAGAACAGGAAATTAATACTTTAGCAATTAAAAGTATACTACAAGTATAATTTTTTTACTAATTTATTTGTTGTTATATAATTTAATTTTACTAAGTTATACTAGTCACAATTTCAATGTACGTTAACTTTTACAAAGTGATTGAAGCTTACTTGAGGTTACACGAACAAAAGATCGCGTCTAGAAAGAAGTTGCAGTACATTGAGCCAATTATAAGTGGTTAATCTTGAGACTATTGAAAAGTTATCAAATTTATGACATTGTATGAATTTAACTTGCAATGTTCACATCAATCGAGAACCTATGAGTGTTGCTATTATGTTATAAGGCACATTCATAAAATCATATCTGCAAACATGTTGACTCATGGGATACATTAATATATACAAGTTTTATATATGGTACGGAACATAAACAAATTTGTTGTTTAAAAAAACATCACATTTTATATCAGTTAAGACCAATATTAGTGTAGAAAGTGTCATTTTCTATATTGGTTGAGATCTTAACCGGTGTAAAAAATGATTTTTCATTACAAAATTTTCTTTTCCCTAGTTGACTTTCTATATTGGTTAGTTCTAAAATCGATATAAAAAATATAGTTTTTCTAAAATTAGTTAAAAGATATTTTCTATATGGATTTTAAAATGGTACAAAAGGTGGAAACTTTTTTGTACCGTATTTATACTAATTTTAAAATTTATAAAAAGAAATTTCTTAACCGGCGGAGTGAGATTTTTCTTGAACAATATGTGATAATTAGCTTGTTAAATTCGATTATTGAAATCAAACTTTTCTAAGGACTGCATAATATTTTATCGGTCAATTAACGAAAGGATGGACACCGAATTCATTTTTATTATAAACAAAGTTAAAGTCCGATGGGAGGTAAATCCCTTAAATCAATAAAAAACTTATTCATATTCATAATTTATTTATATCTATTTTTTTAAAATTTGCAAGTCAAAAACCATTTCAACATGATTCCCAATAATATATATATCTATATATATATATATATATATATATATATATATATATATATATATATATATATAAAATTAATTAATTAATTAATTTTCTTATCAAATTAGAACGACTTTACGAGTAAAGTTTATATATAATAAATTGTAATTTTTTATAATCAATTAGACACTAAATAATAATAAAATATTAATATTATATTCGAACAAATAAAATGTATAATAAGGTGTATAACTAGTTTTACTAATGAGTATATTATTAAGTTTTGATGAATGTATATTCTATACTATAATAAGATAAAATATTAAAATAATAAATGAATTAAAATTTAATATTTTACTAAAACACATTTTATATTATAAAAAACTAATTAAAATAACAAATAATAAATAAACCAATTAATTTAATATTTATTAATGATGATATTGTATATTATGATAAAATATGATAAAAATAATAAATAAATAAAATTAATTAATTTTAATACATGCTTATTTCAAAATATAACTTTATTATTTATTAAAAAATTAAAATATATTGTTATTGTAATTTAAATATTTGTAACTCTATATTTTAAAAATTATTTCGTATCAATCATGACATATTAACACTGAAATATACATAAATATAGATTTTTGTCTGTTCCATTGTGTTACCCATCAACGGATATAATTAAAACTACTATATATCCGTGTTAATCTCGTGTCCTGATATGAGACAATATGTTTCAATATCTTTCTAAAAGAAAACTTGCTATTAAATTATATGCCAACTTGTCTACACAAAAAAAAATAAACACTTAATTTCATTTCATATCTTATTATTTTTTTTTATATTTTTATATTATCTCTAAATCTTTATTAGTCAGAGCAAGAAAATACCCACTAATAGTTCACACTCAAATAAACCTAGTTCTCCTCTCAAATAAGGTTTTTCTTTATTATTTTAGTTATTTTTAATCTCTAGGATGTTTACCAACAAATATAAAGAATTTGTCGGTAAAATATGTTTACCAGCAAATTACCAATGGATAGAAATTCGTTGGTAAGTTAGTCGTTAGTAAACTTTATTGACAAATGTAGAAATCCGTTTGTAAATATGGAAGATTAAAAATCTGTTAGTAAATGCATGATTGGATCTCCTTCTTTCTCCTTTTCTTTCTCTTTGTGTTCCTTTATTTGTTCATTTTTTTCCTCCTTACTATTATTAGGCCATCATGCCACCATCATCACCTATAGATCATTTTTATTTTTAAGGTTTCATCCTCCTCTATTTGTATGTCTCTTTTTTCATCCTCATCCTCTACCTCCTCTTCAACATCATCTTCTAACTCTAACAACTACCATCAACGTCATTAGAAATCTTGACTTTTGTTACTGATGAGTCTTTGCATCACCACCACATCATCACCGCCACCATGTCACGTTTGCTCCTCCTTTTTTTCATCCCCTTCTCTTCTTTTCTTCTTCTCTTGTTTTCTTTATTTTCTTACTCATCTTCTTTTAATATAAAAACACTCAATAAAATTGAATGAAACTTTACCAAGGTGTCTATAGATTTATAGATGGAATGAAATGATACGTAATTATAATCATTAATTTCGGACAAAAACATTTATTAATAATAAAAATTATAATTTATCAATACATTTTACAAATAGATTTGGTATCAAGCAAAATTTTTATTTATAAATTAAAATGTGAATTTTGTAAAAATATTTAATTAATAAGCTCAAATATACAAATAAATTTATTATTGCGGATAATATTCTATTAATAATATTTTGGGTAATTAACGAAAGGTTGGACACTGAATTCACTTGTTACTTTGCAGAAAATTCGCAATTACATGCATCTCATTTTTATTATACACAAAGTTAAAGTTCACGAGATAAATCCCTTGATCTATAAAGAAGTTTATTCATATTCATAATTTATTTATATTTATCTTTTTAAATTTGTAAGTCAAAAACCAGTTCAACATGATTCCTAATATATATATATATATATATATATATATATATATATATATATATATATATATAATTTTCTTCTCAAGTTAGAACGAATTTACGAGTAAAGTTTATATATAATAAATTGTACTTTTTTTTTATAATCGATTAGACACCAAATAATGTTAAAATATTAATATTATATTCGAACACATAAAAAGTATAAAAAGGTGTATAAACTAGTTTTACTAATAAGTATATTATTAAGTTTTTATGAATGTATATTCTATAGTACTATAATAAGATAAAATATTAAAATAATATATGAATTAAACTTAATATTTTACTAAAACACATTTTATATTATAAAATCAACTGATTAAAATAACAAATAATAAATAAACTAATTAATTTAATATTTATTAATGTTGATATTGTATATTATGATAAAATATAATAAAAATAATAAATAAATAAAATTAATTTATTTTAATATATGCTAATTTCAAAATATAACTATTATTTATTAAAAAATAAAATATATTTTTATTGCAATTTAAATTTTTTTAAATCTATATTTTAAAAGTTATTTCGTATCAATCATGACATAACACTAAAATATAGATAAATATGGATCTTTATCTGTCCCATTGTGTTATCAATCAACCTGTTAAAAGAAAACTTGCTATTAAATTATATGTCAACTTGTATACACAAAATAATAAACACTTAATTTCATTTCATATTCTATTATTTTTTTATATATTTTTTATATTATCTGTAAATCTTTATTAGTCAGAGTAAGAAAATGCTCACTAATAGTTCACACTCAAATGAACCTAGTTCTCCTCTCAAATCAGGATTATTTTAGTTATTTTTAATTTGTAGGGTGTTTTACTACCATGGGTCATTAACCAATCATGGATTTTTTGCAACTTTTATTTTTTTTATTTGGATGTTTGAATTTTGTGGTATTGTCTAAACGAGACACATATTTTAGACTTAAAAAATGGAAGGAACAGTTATTTAATTAACCACTTTTCAAAGGCGGAATAGTTCTTCATTTATTTTTCCACATACATAAATTAATTTATATATATTGTTAGAATATTTATCCTATTTTATCATCATTATATTATGTTAAGGGTTATCCTATTTATCATGATTATATTGTGTCTAGGATTACCTTATTTATCATAATTATATTGTGTCTAGGATTACCTTATTTATCATGATTATATTGTGTCTAGGGTTACCCTATTTATCATGTACTTTTGTATCAATATATTCTTATAAATAGAAGATTGTGAGAGGGATAAATTAAGTTCTCTAGAATTATTTTAGAGTTTAAGTTGGTATCAAAGCCATAGAGTCTATCCTAGCGAGTTCTAAGTGGACATTCTATTCTTGTATTCCACCCGCTATCGGGCCATTATCGGACCACCCAATTTCTACTATCACGCACGAGATGTCTATACCTCGGCGTGAAAGGAGTGTGTTGGAAGTCCCACATTAAGGCCAAATTATAATATATAAGTGAGGTGCAAACCTCACCTTACAAGCCGGTTTTGTGGGTTGAGTTAGGCTTAAAACCCATAGTTCGACGACCAATGGATTTGGATGGCCTCCCTGAGCGATGGTCAATCCCGCTCGATGTCGAGGGCTATTTCTCATCCAGGCACTACGACAAAGGTAATCCTCATCGACAGTTTTCTACGACAAAGGTGGTCGCTGCCTCATTCTCCTCCTTCCTATTCCAATCCTTGTTTCTCCACATAATGAGATCACCTCCTCCCACGCCTCCTGGTGAAAATTATTCAGCATGGCCTAGATCTTGATTATTGTGACACTTTCTCTCTTGTAGCTAAGATGACTACTATTCGCCTCTTCTTTGCCATGACAGCCATCATTAGTATCATTTGGTAGATGAGGATGAAATCCAAATAAATAAGTATAAAGATTACTACCCTTTCAATTTTAATACATTTGTGTGTGAATTCGATTGTATTGGAATAAGTATAAAAATTGTAATTTGTGTCCATTCCACCTTTATTACAATAAATAAAGTATAAAACTTTATCTGATGGACACATCCGATCCCCAAACCCTATTTCTCTCGTACTCCCATCGCAACACGACATTTTGCTTTTTCAGCATCACGCAGTTCAACTTTATATTCCCATTCATTTATGATTTTATTCATTACCTTACGCAAATTTTGATCTAACAAACTTAGATCAATCACAACCACCTCAATTGTTCATGGCATATTAACGTTTTAGGTAATTTCTCTACTCTTTCGTCGAACCAGTTTTCTCTTTCATTGTCGAATTCTTTCTACGTGCATGGTTTACTGTAATAGGGGTTTTAATCTACCATGGTTTCTGTACATTTTTTGTTTGTTTTCCATTCGTTCGAATTTTAGGGTTTTATTACAAAAGGGAAAAAGAAGAACGAGCACCTGTTCAAAAGTACACAAGTGGAAGCAAGAGTGAATCAGACAGAAACTAAAATATATAAAAGAAAGAGTGATAGATCTTATCAGTGGTGTCATTGAACGTTATGAATTTTATGTTTGAAATTATTTGATATTGTTTGCGTTCTTGATTGCCATTCGATATTGTTTGTGTTCTTGATTATCATTCATTCTATATTGGTTTAGAATATTGTGTTATAGGAGATTGATGCAATTGAAATGATTAAGGTGAGTGCACAGGATTGAAGTTTGCAATGGAGGTTGATCTGAATGAAGATTTGGATGGAATAAAAGAGCGACTGAGAAGGCTAGAAGGTGCAGCTTTTAGGGCAAGGCAACGTCAGAGGCGACGACTGAGTCATGCTCCGATTCAGATAGTTAACGAGGACGGAGAAGTGGTCACAGTTGCTCATCTTCAAGATGAAGAAACGGTGCCTGATGGTGATTTTGAAGGAGAAATTATACAAGAGACAGAGGGTAAAAGAAAGGCTAGTTATTTGGTTGCTGATGCACTGGGATTGAGAAACAATGAAGGTGAAGGTTTTCCTGCAAAGTTGTTTCACTGTAATGTGTGCCTGAAGAGGGCAAAGGATCCTGTTTTGACTTGTTGTGGTCACTTGTTTTGTTGGCCTTGCTTTCACAACTTGCCATTGACATGTACTTATGCAAAGGCAAAGCAATGTCCAGTTTGTGAAGGACAGGTCACAAATGAAAGTCTTACAACAATATATGGCAATTCAGATGTCCATGACAGTGGCAACTTGAAAGTTGATGAACAAAGTCATGAAATTCCTCCCAGACCCTGTTCAAGGAGGGTTGAGAGCATTAGGCAGCAACTCAGAAATTGAGCAATGTTGTGGTTTTCTAACTTCTATTAGTTTAGCTTTGCTTAGTTAGAATTTATAATCTGCCTCTATTTTTCAGTTCCATATAGAGTTTAATCTTTCTATGGTAAGGTTTAGAGGCTTGGAGAAACATTTTCACATCCTTTGATGGGTCATTAATTGACAATATATACATTTATTTCAATATGATTTGTATGTTGTAGATGTGATGCATTTCTATATTTTATGTTTCTTGAAGAGTCATGGCATTATATGAAAACATCTACCTTTCATTTTTTATTATAACTGGTTTTGTTTAAAAGAGTTTACTGTAATGAGAAAAGGTCTGCATGCTGTTTCCCATATTGAGACTGTAATGAGGATGGTTTACACTATGTAGTGTGGTCAATATATTTAAGACAAACATGAAGATGTTCACAACATCTAAAAGATCTTCTTTTGTTCATTATTTACATTTTGTAATCTGCATTTGGATGACTTTCTCCTTCTTGAGTTTGTTCTATGCAACCCCGATGGTTAAGTTTGATCAATTGTTTACAGGTCAACTTAGTTGGATAGATGTGTATATCTAAAATGCACATGTTTTTGTATTTGAAATATAATTCTATTCAATAAGTTTTCCTTAATTTTTTTTTACTTTTGATTTCTGTAAAAAAAGTTTGAATTTTATATTGTTTTAATCCATGTGAAATATTCATTTTTGATCTTATGTAACTTATTTATTCTCATAAATATAACAGGAATTAAACTAAAAGGATATATTTATTGAAAAGACTAAAATAAATTATGAAGGATAAAATAAAATAAGAGTTGCAAGAAACAAAAGTCAAACAGAAATTTGTAACGACCAAAAGCAAGATATTTAAAAGACTAAAACCATACAATCATTTAATGTAAATGTTGTGATGAATATTTTATTATTATTATTATTAATGAAAATATATGTCTGTTCTTTTCTTACTATATATAAACATCAATTTAAATTGAAAAGCAGTTAAATTTATTTTAATATCTAAAATAAAAGACAACATAGTTATTAATCCTATTTTATTAAAATAATTTTTTTTGACTAAAACCATATTTACATGTAACCGTCTTCATGAATATTTTATTTTTATTATTAGTGAAAATATATGTGTCCTTTTCTTACTGTTTATAAACATGAATTTAAATTGAAAAACAGTTAAATTTATTTTAATATCTAAAATAAAAGACAACATAGTTATTTTAATTTAAAAAATGAGTGAAACTAAAAAAGAAAATTAGTAGTAAAATGAAAAATCCTATTTATTAAAATAATTTTTTTTGACTAAAACCATATCTACAAGTATTTAATGTAACCGTTTTCATGAATATTTTATTATTATTATTAGTGAAAATATACGTGTGTCCTTTTCTTCCTATATATAAACATGAATTTAAATTGAAAAACAGTTAAATTTATTTTAATATCTAAAATAAAAGACAACATAGTTATTTTAATTTAAAAAATGAGTGAAACTAAAAAAGAAAATTAGTAGTAAAATGAAAAATCCTATTTATTAAAATAATTTTTTTGACTAAAACCATATGTACAAGTAACCGTCTTCATGAATATTTTATTATTATTATTAGTGAAAATATATGTGTGTCCTTTTCTTACTATATATAAACATGAATTTAAATTGAAAAGCAGTTAAATTTATTTTACATAGTTATTTTAATTTAAAAAATTAAAAAAGAAAATTATTGGTAAAATGAAAAATCCTATTTATTAAAATAATTTTTTGACTAAAACCATATCTACAAGCATTTAATGTAACCGGTTTTATTAATATTTTATTATTATTATTAGTGAAAATATATGTGTGTCCTTTTCTTACTATATATAAACATGAATTTAAATTGAAAAGCAGTTAAATTGATTTTAATATCTAACATAAAAGACAACATAGTTATTTTAATTTAAAAACTGAGTGAAACTAAAAAGAAAATTAGTACTAAAATGAAAAGTCCTATTTCTTAAAATAATTTTTTTGACTAAAACCATATCTACAAGTAACCGTTTTCATGAATATTTTATTATTATTATTAGTGAAAATATATGTGTGTCCTTTTCTTACTATATATAAACATGAATTTAAATTGAAAAGCAGTTAAATTTATTTTAATATCTAAAATAAAAGACAACATAGTTATTTTAATTTAAAAAATGAGTGAAACTAAAAAGAAAATTAGTAGTAAAATGAAAAATCCTATTTATTAAAATAATTTTATTTTACTAAAACCATATCTACGAGCATTTAATGTAACCGTTTTCATGAATATTTTATTATTATTATTAGTGAAAATATATGTGTGTCCTTTTCTTACTATATATAAACATGAACTTAAATTGAAAAGCAGTTAAATTTATTTTACATAGTTATTTTAATTTAAAAACTGAGTGAAACTAAAAAAGAAAATTAGTAGTAAAATGAAAAATCCTATTTATTAAAATAATTTTTTTTGACTAAAACCATATCTACAAACATTTAATGTAACTGTTTTTATGAATATTTTATTATTATTATTAGTGAAAATATATGTGTGTCCTTTTCTTACTATATATAAACATGAATTTAAATTGAAAAGCAGTTAAATTTATTTCAATATCTAAAATAAAAGACAACATAGTTATTTTAATTTAAAAAATGAGTCAAACTAAAAAAGAAAATTAGTAGTAAAATGAAAAGTCCTATTTATTAAAATATTTTTTTTGACTAAAACCATATCTACAAGCATGTAACCGTTTTCATGAATATTTTATTATTATTATTAGTGAAAATATATGTGTGTCCTTTTCTTACTATATATATAAACATGAATTTAAATTGAAAAGCAGTTAAATTTATTTTAATATCTAAAATAAAAGACAATATAGTTATTTTAATTTAAAAAATGAGTGAAACTAAAAAAGAAAATTAGTAGTAAAGTGAAAAGTCCTATTTATTAAAATAATTTTTTTGACTAAAACCATATCTACAAACATGTAACCGTTTTCATGAATATTTTGTTATTATTATTAGTGAAAATATATGTGTGTCCTTTTCTTACTATATATAAACATGAATTTAAATTGAAAAGCAGTTAAATTTATTTTAATATCTAAAATAAAAGACAACATAGTTATATTAATTTAAAAAATGAGTGAAACTAAAAAAGAAAATTAGTAGTAAAATGAAAAATCCTATTTATTAAAATAATTTTTTTGACTAAAACCATATCTAACCGTTTTCATGAATATTTTATTATTATTATTAGTGAAAATATATGTGTGTCCTTTTCTTACTATATATAAACATGAATTTAAATTTAAAAGCTGTTAAATTTATTTTACATAGTTATTTTAATTTAAAAAATGAGTGAAACTAAAAAAGAAAATTAGTAGTCAAATGAAAAATCCTATTTATTAAAATAATTTTTTTGACTAAAACCATATCTAACCGTTTTCATGAATATTTTATTATTATTATTAGTGAAAATATATGTGTGTCCTTTTCTTACTATATATAAACATGAATTTAAATTTAAAAGCTGTTAAATTTATTTTACATAGTTATTTTAATTTAAAAAATGAGTGAAACTAAAAAGAAAATTAGTAGTCAAATGAAAAATCCTATTTATTAAAATAATTTTTTTGACTAAAACCATATCTACAAGCATTTAATGTAACCGTTTTTATGAATATTTTATTATTATTAATAGTGAAAATATATGTGTGTCCTTTACTTACTATATATAAACATGAATTTAAATTGAAAAGCAGTTAAATTTATTTTAATATCTAAAATAAAAGACAACATAGTTATTTTAATTTAAAAAATGAGTGAAACTAAAAAAGAAAATTAGTAGTAAAATGAAAAGTCCTATTTATTAAATTAATTTTTTTTGACTAAAACCATATCTACAGGCATGTAACCGTTTTCATGAATATTTTATTATTATTATTAGTGAAAATATATGTGTCCTTTTCTTACTATATATAAACATGAATTTAAATTGAAAAGCAGTTAAATTTATTTTAATATCTAAAATAAAAGACAACATAGTTATTTTAATTTAAAAAATGAGTGAAACTAAAAAAGAAAATTAGTAGTAAAATGAAAAATCCTATTTATTAAAATAATTTTTTTGACTAAAACCATATCTACAAGCATTTGATGTAACCGTTTTCATGAATATTTTATTATTATTATTATTAGTGAACATATATGTGTCCTTTTCTTACTATATATAAACATGAATTTAAATTGAAAAACAGTTAAATTTATTTTAATATCTAAAATAAAAGACATCATAGTTATTTAAATTTAAAAAATGAGTGAAACTAAAAAAGAAAATTAGTAGTAAAATGAAAAATCCTATTTATTAAAATAATTTTTTTGACTAAAACTATATCTACAAGCATGTAACCGTTTTCATGAATATTTTATTATTATTATTAGTGAAAATATATGTGTGTCCTTTTCTTACTATATATAAACTTGAATTTAAATTGAAAAGCTGTTAAATTTATTTTAATATCTAAAATAAAAGACAACATAGTTATTTTAATTTAAAAAATGAGTGAAACTAAAAAAGAAAATTAGTAGTAAAATGAAAAGTCCTATTTATTAAAATAATTTTTTTGACTATCTTTATAATTATTATACTTTTTACATTGTTATTTATGTTTGAAGTCTTACATCGACTAGAGATAAGACTAATTTATAATATATGGGTGTCTGCGAATCTCACCTTATAAACCGATTCTGTAGGGTTGATTTAGGCTTAAAGTTCACTTTTCACAATGTATAAATTAAATCCATGTATTAAACTAATTAAGATGGAAAGAAACCCTAGAGGACTTTATGCCTAGTTTAATATGTGGATATTGATGTATACATTATTAAGAAGTCGACTTTAAACTTAACTCAACCCTCACAAAAAATTGACTATTGACTTGTAAGGTGAGGTTTGCACCCATTTATATATTTTTTAAATTGGTCTTTTCTCTAGTTAATATGGGACTTCCAACAATTGTATTACATAATTTTAAAACTTCATGTGGATAAAGTACCAAAAATATCATAATATCAAGCCACAAATAAAAATAGTTTACTGAACTAAAAAGTCAACACAAAATGAGGTCAAAATAATCCTAATTAATAGTCATTTAAGAATAAAAATGAAAAATATTGACCTAAAAGGTCAAGTCGGGTTAGGACCTTGTTAAGTTGGTCGAGATTGGTTCAAGTTAGGTTAAGTTAAATCAAGTCATTGTTAGGTTGAGTAAGGTAAAGTTCAAGTCAAGCTAAGTTAGGTTAGACTCAAGTTAATCTCGAGTTAGGTTGAGATAAGCCTAGTTTGGGTTGGGATGAACTCGACTCAGGTTAGGTCAAGTCAAAGTGGACTATAGTAGGCCATGTCAAGCTAAGCTTAGGTCATGTGGAGTCAAACCAGGTCTAGGTCAAGCTACATAGGGCCCAATTCAGTATGGTAATATTAGGTCAAGTCCAAGTCAAGTCCAAGTCAAGTCCAAGTCAAGTTAGGTTGGGCTCATGTTGTGTTAAGTTGAGTCGGGCCATTATTGGGCTATATCTAGATTAACCTATGTTAGATTGGGTTAAGATAAACCTGACCTAGGTTAAACCAACATTGAGCAATATGATATTAGGTCAAGTTGAGTCAGTTTTTTTGGCCTTAGTTGGGTTATCCAAATTAAGCTAAAGCAAGGTTGGGTCAAATTAGCTTGATATGAGGTTAGACCAAGTAAAGTTGAGTTCAAGTTATACTAAGTTGAGTAAGCTCAAATCAAGTTCAACCTTATTCACGGAAGGTTGAGTTAGGTTTTGGTCAAATTCAAGCAAGAATTTTTCAGCGCAAGTATAAATTAGTTTGTGTTAGGCTCATGTTAGGATGATTTGAACCATGTTGAGCTCAAGTCATGTTTGGTCAAGTTGGATCATGGTTAAGCCAATGTTATGTTGAGTATAAATCAAGTTGAATCTAAGTTAACAAATGCTAACGCAAACTAAGCTTATAAGTGATGCAAGATTAAGGTGAGTCCAAGTTAGGTTGGGTTGAGTTGGACGATTAGAGCCTAATCAAGTCCAAAAGATTGGTTTAACATCATTGAAGGAAGCACATGAAAGGGAGTGACACCCAATGCAATATTTGTAGGGGCAATTCACACCTAGTGTGGAGAATTTGCATCAAACGCCATCCATGTCAGTGGCTAACAAGAAGTTGTAGAATAAGTGGTGGCCAATGGCCATGTCTCGCAATGACAAAAGGGCGCCCGACGAGGCCGAACCCAGTGGCCAATTGTTTTCCTCTGCTAGAAAGTGATGCCCAACTTTGAGAATGACTCCCAACGAGCGTGTATGCGTTCTATAAGGGTAGCACGTATTGCTTTACTTTTCTTCTATTAGTACATATTAATTAATAGTTAAACCTTGCTTAGTGTGGCCTAATTCTAGGTCAGTTGACCCTCCACTATAAATATGGATTGTCTTTGTTTGTGAAACAGATTTGATAATATTGAATTGATAATTTCTTTGCACCTTTCTATGAGACAGGAGAGTGCCCAACCTCTCTCCTAGGTCTTATCTTGAGTGTTTAAATCAAGTGACGACTTTTCTTCACTAATCTTGACATTATTTCCAAGTGGCATGGCTTCATCTATCAATTCCACTCGTCCATTTGATTCTCACTTTTTTTCCACTCACATTCATAACTTGATTCACATTCATGGTTATGTGTTTTCCCCTTTTAATCTGTGTTTTGTTTGTATGTTTAATTGGTTCATTCCCTTCTATTTCGTTCGTTTCAATTCACCAAATATCTCAAACATATTTCTCTAATTTTATGCATAAATGAGTATGAAAACCCATCATTCATCATGAACCTAAGATTTTGTCACAAATCTCATGATTAAGTTGTAAATAATAAAAGTAATTAATAACTAATTTATAATTAATGTAAAAAGTTTAGAGATAAATTTTTAATTTAAATTTTAAAAAATCATGCAATTAAGATATTTAAAAGTTAATTAAAATATTGTTTAATGTTACAGTGAATCTAAACATCCTTTACCGATGAACTTAACCTAATTTATGTGGAGAATTTTTAAGATTAAAACTTTTTAACCTATTTATTTAATAAATAAAAAAAATACTTCAGAAATGAATTGAAGTTAATCTATATGTGTCTTTCAAACAGGCACTACTTTTGATATAATAAGTATTCAAACATGCATTTCATAGCTTTGCAAACTGATATTCCTTGTCAAAACCCAGTAAAAGAAAAAACAACAGCCTTCATCGAGAGCTTTCCAATCCAGAACTTAATTTCATTGCAGAACACAAGGTCATGCATTCTGAAGTGTCGATTGGTTTTGGTAAAAGTGACATAAAAAAGTGGATATGTATGAAAACTTCAATTATTATCATTTATTCTTGAATCCTTACTAATAATTAATAACCAGTCATGTGAAAATGTCCCCTCTTTTTTCTTATCAACTACAAGATAACTTGATAAGTTGACCTTATTGAATTACATGATTTTGTGCATTAAGAATGTGGTGACACACCTTAGCTAACATTATTGGCTATATTTAATTGAAATTCCACCAACTCAACCAAACTTTGCCAAACTTTTCGTTTAATTTAGACCAAGAATGTTATTTTCACAATAATGTCAATTAACAAAAAGAGGGAACAGAATAAGAAATATAAGATAAAATAAATGACATGATAGAGACATCTGAAAAGGATAAAACGATAACAAAAGTTCTAAAATTTGTAAATAAGAATAGATCTGATTGTTTCTTGTTACTATAATTTGAAATAAATTTGTTTTTTCTTAGTAACTTTTAAAAAGAAATTGTTAGTCTCTATAATTTAAAAGAAAAAACATCCATTGTAATCTCTAAAGACAAGTGAGGTTAACAAAGATTGTGACATAACCACATATAATAATTTGCTAAAGATTTTTGTTAGACATGTTTCCACTTCAATAAGTTTTGTCAATCTCCACTGTGATGATATTTCTTTTTTTCATTGGAGAGATCAAATCTCAATATAGATTGATGCTAAAAACATATTGTCTAGCACACTATATTATTTTGAGTAAACTCTTTTCTTTATTAGTAGAAATATTAAAAACAATCATTGAATAATCACAAAATTTAGTTATCAAATATTTAGTGATCAATTTAGATAAAAATTATTAATAACTAAATTAGTTTCAAAAATTTATAGTTGGTTTTAAATTTGTAGCTAAAATAACTTTTATTATAAATTAATATCTAAATTAGTCACTAATATTAAATAATATTAAATATCAAAGTTTTGGTTAAAAAAATTTATCTCTAAATTAGTTTTTATTAAGAAATCAGTCTCTAAATATATTTTTCTCATTAAAATTGGTCTTCATTTAAAAGTTTTCTTCTAATGAAATTTATTAAAAATCATAAAAGTGGGAGACTAGCATTTGTTTAGAGATTCTTTCTTGAGTTGAGTTTTCATTAATCTCCACCAACAAAAGAGTTATGAAAAAAAAAATACGTTAAAAAAATGTTGGGAATTACTCTGATAAGTTTCTTTTGAATTTCAGAACTTAAACAACATTAAACCCTAAAAATAACATTATCGACTTTAGGTTAAAATTTGTGATGGATTTCTTAGTGGAGAATGTGACGTGCCGCTTGAAGCACCATTTGAAGCAGAACAGAACACTGTAGATTGTGTTCCACTAGCCATTCTTTAAGTTTCTATTGGCTTGCCGGAAATCCAAAAGACCCAAATATTATTTTTTTTATATAGAGCATGTATTTGAATAATTTAGAAAAAATAAAATTAATTTATATATTAGTTTAAAAAAATGTATATAAATAAAAGAATTTTAAATTACGAAAAGCTTTTTTTTCTTATCATTTTTACGGAAAACTTTGTACAATCATATTCAAACAGAGAAAGTAATTCTTTGTTAAATTTTGAAATGTTTGTCTTAGGTTTCTCTCATACCGTTTCTCTGAAAAATTGACAGACAAAATAATTGAAATAAAACATCTTTTGATTTATTTAGTCTGAAAAAAATAATTTGTAGGTAAAGTGTGTTAACAAGTCTTCATAGATGTGTCTTCCTAAGTACACTAGGCCTAGGCTTATCATATCTGTGTGTAGATTCTTTTCGCCATATGTCTGTCTATTCGATTTAAGAGATTGTTTATGTTACCAAAAATGGTCCTTATTTTTTATATTATGTTAAAAAAATCATCTCTCTTTCAGTTTTAAATTAGGTATTGTTTTTTTTTATAATTTTTAAACAAGTCTATAATACCCATTTAAGGATTTATTTTATGTGTTCATATTTTTCAGTTTTATTCTTTAAATATTATTTCTTAAATTAAAATAATTATTTTACTAATTTATTTTTTAAATAAATATTTTTTAATTTAATTGTTTTTTTATTTGATTTTTTTTCAAACTTAACCATCTTTAATTATAAAATTACTTACAAAATAAATAAAAAATATTTGCAATAAAATTATAAAAATTATTTATAACATGTTTTACTAATATACTTTTATGTTTATAATAAGGAAACATGCGAGACTCAATACTCTTATTTTATTTATAATTTATTTTAATTTTCTTATATAAATGCCTTTTCTTTTACTTTTTAAGACATTTGAAACGTCATTAAAGCTGATATATTTATTTCTATTAAGGATGTCAGGCCTTATATAGAATAAAGAAAAGAAAGAGTAGATTAGCATGATTAGGGATGCAAATATGTATAACTGTCTCGTCTCATATATGTCTATAATAGATTATCAAACTCAAATTAGTTCATACATTTTTACAAGTAGGCCAGGTATAGAGTTTTATTAAAAATTATTTGATTAAGAATATATACTTTAGGTAAGTTAAAAAATACTTTTAAAATTATCGTATTAGAATGTTTAAACAAATATGAACGATAACTTTTTACTGTGTTTTGTATGTTTTGTTAATATGTCAAATTATTTGACATGAACTCATTACTGACTTGTGCTTTTGCCATTAAAGAAAACATAAATTTAGTTTTTAAATATCAAAGTTAACTAAATTGTGATATTATTAAAGACAATATTACATAAAAGATTTGTTTCGGGTACGAGGTCGAATCACTCCAAACACCTACGCAATTTCTCCAATGAAACTGTTCGGTATCTCGCTTGACCTTTCGTCTTTACTTCAACGTCCGAAGGTGCCAAAGATTCTCTGATGTTAAAGTTAGTGAATTGTCCTTACAGTAGCTCAATGTAACAGTAATAAATATACAGTAAATGAAATCACTTACTCCTTATTCTTTAACCTGTATTTATAGTTTTTGTCCTTAGCTTGAGATTAGTGAGATTTTAATCACGGCTCAATCTCAGCCAATACCCTTAAGTACTAATTACCTTAATCTTTGCATTGAAGGTCAGACGTCCTACCCACAACCGTCTGGTTCATACATGCCTCAGTCCAATTGCCTTAGTGTGTTCCTTTTCACTGAAGGCGTCCGGTCTGGTTTGACCTCGGGTATATTTGTGTGACCGTCTATCCATTCATGGCCGATCAGCCCTCACAATACAATATTATTTTAAAAAAAAATAAAAAAGCATAAAATTATTTTTAATTTTTTAATAAATAAATATTTATTCTATGTCAAATTAGTATAGACACTAAGTTATTTTTTACTTTTAAAAAAGTTAAAAAATACAAAATTATATTCTTTTAAATAAATATCATTTATGATTACATCATCTAATGTTTCTTCAAACAAAGGAACAACCTCACTAAGAGAAGATAAAAGGAGCAAGCACAAGCATGAAGATTGAAGATAAATTTTATGCTCATCAAGTTTACATCGTCTGATGCTCTTCAACAAAAGAAGCAACCTCCAAGCTACAAGACTAGCCTCAATACTTTGATTCTATCTTAGAGAGTTACTCAAGTTTGTAACTATATAAATGTCAAATTGTAATTGTAAACATATCCTCTCATTGAGAGTTAAACATCTGTATCTTGTAGTATATCTCGTAATGGATCTGTTGTATGTTCTAGAGAGAACTATAACACTTGCAGGCAGGAGTTGGTGATACTCAACTAGACAATGTATCTCGGGGATACCAGAGTTGTCTAAAGGTGCCAGAAGTGGCTCTACTCAACAAGGTAGCATATTCAAGAGATATTAGAATTGTATAGAGATACTAGGAGTGTGGGTAAACTCGATCTAGATAATTGTTTAAAGATAGATCTGGATAGGCTAAAATCGGACTAGCCTAGGAATAATAATAAAAAACAACCATCTTTCAGTGTCAATTTCTTTATTTCCATTTTTAACTAACAATCTCGTATTAAAATCTTAAAGTCTTGCCTTTCCCCTTTTTCTTTCTTTTGCGGTTTAGGTTGCATAGGGTTTCCTCCACGCCAATGCCATATTCTACATCTATGACCTATTGTCCCCACAAAATGTCCTCAAATTCTTGAAGGAATTATTACTCACCTTCAACAAAGTAGAGAAAAGAAAAGTAAAAATGAAGATCATTCCATCTTGATCATGTTTATTTTACTCTCACAATTGGCTGCACCGTCATTGAAGAAAAGCCTCTAAAGTGAACAGTAACACCTATTAAAACTACATGTTTTCACTAACCTTTTCATTAAATTCTTGAAGTAATCTAGTGGGTGTACAGTGAGAGTTTGAATTTCACTGAGGATTGTGGCAATGATTAATTAGATTGTGATGTTTAAGACCAGGTATTAAATGAGATTTTTTTAATTACATAAGTAGAGTTGGGAAAATAGTCAATAGAATTCTAGAAGTTCTATTTACTTACTTAATAAATGGGTTAACCTAATTCAACTTATAGAAAATCTTAAAAATGTTGATTTAGATTGACTCATTACATATTGATGGATTAACTATCAACCTATTAAGTTTAAAAATAAACAAATATTTCTGAAAAAAGAAATATTTTTTGTGAATGTTATTAACAAAACTAAATAACAAAATTTATTTTTCAACTTCATCCAATTCGAATTCTTATTAGAAAATCAAGTCAATAGGTTAGTTTTGACCTACTTTTTGTCACTTCTACACATGGGTTTTAAGAAAGCATCTAATAAAGGGAAAAAAGATAGCACCGGGAAAAATGCTTAAAGGGAAAGTGAGGAGGTTTATTCAAAGACCTTGGGTGCAATTCCAAGGGAATAGTAAGACTTTGGTTTATCTTGTTTGTGAAAAGCTTTTGAATGTTGGCCTAACTTGTTTTCAAACTCTTCATCTTTCTAATTAATAGAAGAAATTAAGTCAAATATATACATTTTAATAAAAGTTTACGAAAAAGCAGCTATAATAGGGGTCCAGATATCATTCCTAAATTAGTGGAAATTACATTAAAATTTTACATGATTAACGATTTACACTATCGTTCTTCTTTTATACTTATTCTTACCCCTTAATAATATAATTAATTATATTATTATTATTAAAAATACCCCTCAATAGTATAATTATTTATATTATTATTATTATTATTATTAAAAATACAAATATCTAAAATATACGTAGGGTCATGTTTCTTTAAAAATAACATATATTTGTAGAATCAATGAGAACCTTTAAATTAATTAATAAGTGTATTACGGATAACCTCCTTAGTATTTAAAGAGTTTTCATATATAAGATGTTTAGGAATGTTTTTATTGGTCCGTCACTCTTAACTCCTAAATGGTTTGGTCTTGTAGTCACTTCTGTCTCCACTTTGTCTCTTATTGAGTATGTTCTCTTCGTCCACAATTGCTTAAGTAGTACCTACAATTAAGATGTTTAGACAATAGTTTTTATAAATGGTGTATACGGAAAATGTATCAAAGAGAAAAACAATAAAATACAAAAGAGTTTCACTAAGAACTCTTAAAGAGTTTCAAAAGAGTTTCACTTAATGTTGAGCTATGTCCAATTCTCCCTTAAGAACTCTTAAAGAGTTCCACTAATCTTTCAAAAGATTACACGAGTTTTACCTATTCTGGTTTGCAACGAATATTCTCACCACTATTGGTTCACTTGACCAACACGACTAGTCCGAGTTTAACCACTCCTAGTATACAAGTATTCTAATCATTGTTGATATCAATCCTAGACAATTGTCTAGACTATTTATGTCAACTAAGCTAAACACCAAGTGTTTTAATTCTCTTCAGAATATACACCACAATCAGTGTTAAGAGCACATACAGAATGGTAACTTTCAAGGAGAGGATAAAATCAATACAATGAAATATGATATTTTGCTAAGGTTCTTTTTGTAGAAAATTTAGCTTCAGGTGATATATGGACTCGGTATCACCAAGCTTGTGTGAGCGTTGAAAAGTTGTCTATATTATCCTTCTTATCTTCTCTTCAAGCTTCTTTCTATTTATAATTTTTCTTGAGAAATGATCGTTAGACGAAAATGTTTACTTCATGTAGAGTTGATAGCTTTTTTCAATTAGAAGTGATTCAATTTACTTTATAGAAGTACAATACTTATCATAGTCTTAATCAAAACATATTATGATGTGTTAGAGTATAAGTCTTTAAAAAAACATTTTTCATAACTCAGGACATCTTTATCTATATGTATATAGTTACTTAAATAATTCTAGTTCAAAAACAAATCAATAGAAAAAACTGGTGCTATTTAAAAATCACGAATTTAAGAACAAAATATAAATTAGAAAAATAACAAAACTTATATACAATGTTAAAATGTGCTATTATTTTAATTATATATATATATATATATTTAAATTTTATTTTACTAATATATAATATTAAAGTTAAATATGTTTTAATGTCAAACTATTTTTTAAAAAATTGTTTTATTAATATATAATATATTTAAATTTAAAAAATAATAATTATAAGGATAAAATTGAAAAAACCAAATGGCTTACAGTGCATACATTGTCCATAAATTTAAAAAAGACCCACCCACAACGGTTTTGTTTTGACGTGATTGAAGGCAATTAATGCAGAAAGAGCAGTGCATTCACTTCACACACAAGCACACGGATAGGTACTCTAAATAATTCCACGGTCTTTTGAAGGTCAAAAACAGTACAGCCAGCAACTTCTGCACATTGCGGATCCATCAATTCAGAAGGACATACATGAGGCATGAGCCATTACTTGGATTATTATTATTACTATTATTATTATTATTATTATTATTATTATTATTATTATTATAATTATGATTTAGGTTTAATGTCTCGGTAGGTCCCTATTTTCGGCGTGAATCTTAAATAGGTCTCTTTTCTTTTCGGCGTTTCAATTGGGTCCTTTTTTGTTTAAAATTGCGGCAATTAGGGGTCTGCCGTCAAATTAAACAAACGGCCGTTTAAGTTTGGCCTACGTGTTATTAAAAATGAGTTTGAATTGATTTTTGTATTAAAAAATGGATTGAGCAAACGTCAAATCAGATATCTTCAAGGGCAAAAAAGGCAATTTCAATTGCTTATGTCGCATCTCACACGATTCCTCTCCTACTCTTACTGTTACTAACTCCGTTCAATGCCTCTATCAACGACTACTCCAACAAGGCCTCCACCCACCGCTCCGACGCCTTCTTCTTCCACGGGGTAGCGAAGCGCTCTTGGCCAAATCCTTCATCAGGTCTAGTTCCCCTTCACTCGTTCACTCTCTCATTTCTAGGGTTAGTTATGGTTTCTGATTCCGTCCGATTGGATTCAGGTTCGAAACGGTGACGTTTACACGTCTAAGTGAATCCGCAATCATGTAGGGGAGGATGCAGCAGAAAACGGGGTTAGTTGAGGCCATATTGCTATAGAGGTTCGGGATCGGAAGCGGATCGGAGGTTCGTACCTGAAATCCGATTTGGTCTACTGCGATCCGAAGCTGGCTAAGGAGCGGATTTGCAACCTCGGTGAAGTGATAATCCAGAAGAACCCCGACAACCTCGAGTTGCCGAAGCGCATCAAAACCTTCTTCCAGGGAACCGATGAACAGGTCCAGATGGATACGACGACCCTTGATGGGTAATTGATGGGTGATCTGTCCTGTGATACATGTTACAACTTCAATGGAAAATCTAAATTGTTGTTTGTGGTGTTTTGAGGAGGGTATGCTGCTATTCCAGGAATGGCTATGAGGTCATATTCGGAGTCGTCGTTGAAAACGCGTGAGTTGGAGGTGAGGATGGAGGAAGAGTGGGAGGGGTTTTCGATCAAGAAGGAGGAGGGATTGAGGATGGTGTTGGTGGGTTCGGGGTTGAGTTCGGCCAACATGCTTTGGACCCATGAATGGAGATCCGTAGGGTCGTAGTGAACGATGTCGGAAGCAAGGTGGGAAATTCCCTCTTCCTGGGCACTCCCCATGACCATCTCCAACTGCTCAAGCTTCTGTGCGACGTCTGCCATGTCGGAAGCACGAACCTTGTTGCCCACTTTGCCCATCTGAATTCACAGTGCAATCCAAATTTTTAATGCCACGTCAGATAATGAATACACTAAACATACCACATAGGCCAAACTTAAACGGCCGTTTGTTCAATTTAACGGCAGACCCCTAATTGCTACAATTTTACACAAAAAAGGATCCAATTGAAACGCCGAAAAGAAAAGGAATCTATTTGAGATTCACGCCGAAAATAAGGACCAACCGAGACGTTAAACCTATGATTTATTATTTGCTATTAATATTATGCAGAATTGAGTGTCCGAAACCAACGCACCCGACAGCCTTGCCTTTTGCTAACTGAGTGTGTTCTGAATCTTCCCCTGCTTCTGTCCTAAACACTTGATATGTGTATTATGATTCCTGGTGGTAACGGGACCGAACAGTATCGAACCATCATACCTCGTTTAATGCTTGAAATTAATGTGTAGAAGGGACCCATTTTGGCTAACTTCATCCAAATAATACATCTAATCATTGGAACGTATCTGGTATGTATTAGATTGAGGTTACACTTTGTAAAAATAGAAATGGCTCATTAATTGCTTCCCAGTTAAAAGTGGTTTAAGCTTTTAATATTTTAGTCCTCTAGAATTATAAATTTTGAGCAGAGTTTATATAAAAAAAACGTATTTAAATTTCATCTCTGAAAATTTTTAAACTGTTTTTATCGCTAAGATTAATTTCTAATGCGCACATAAGTTTATGCCCACATTTGATAAAATATATTCAATTAAGTTAAAAATTGTATATAAAAATTATTATAATAAAACTAGTTAACAAAATATAAAATTATAATTATAATAACATACATATAAAATATAATTATTTTTCGTTTCCCTTATTTGTCTGGAATTTGTAAACCACTTAACTTCTCTGAATAGTTTTTTTTTTATAAAATTTTCTGTCTAAGTGAAAAATACTTCTTTATGTCCTTTATAAATTTTCTCTTCATAATTTATTTTTTCTCAAAATTTGATTTCATCAGGAGAAATTGTTAATCATTCTTTATAAATTTTTTTCAATAGAGTAAATTTTTATTACTATAAAGATTCTTTGTTTCTTTATTCTATATATTTGTTATTAATATGAGTTCAATTGAAAAAAATTAATCCTTAAATTGGTTAAGCACATACTAAATTTTATTACATTTGAATACTTTATTGGTTTAATCATTATGATATTTCCTATTTATGTTCAGATTTCTCAAATAGATCCTTTTCTTTTTGTTTTTTTGTCTCAATTGAGTTCCTAAATGTGAAAAATAAGTGCAATTGGATCCATGCGGTTAAATTGGATTAACAAGTTAAAATTAGGTTGAGTTGTTGCTGTGAGGCGAAATCATTAATTGACATGGCGGATACAGAACAAGTTACGTGAAGTATGTGTAATTAAAAAATTAAAAAAAGGGTTTCTGAAAATTGAAATTAGATCACGAAATTATGGTTCATGAAAACGGAATCGGGAACAAGATTGGAGAGGGTTCGAGATTGGAGACACAACAATTTTAGGATTCATAGATTGTTCGACATTGTGTCATCTTCGCACCACCGTGGACCATCATGGATAAATCATGATTGCCATCCCGAAACAAACAACCTATAAAAGAAAGGTTTTCGTTGTTGAGAAAAGAAAGTGGCAAAGATGAATGATAAGGGTGGAAAGAGTTGTTAGAAGAGTGAAGAAGGGATGAAGGAGAAGCAGTACTACTGTGAAAGAAGAAAAGATAATGAAGTTAGGGTTGAAGGAAGATAGAAAGTGATGATTGAGTTTTGCTCTGTGTGGAAAATATGTGGTGAAAATGATTCAACCAATCAATATACAATTACGTTACTTTAATTATATCAATTCAAAAAGATCGCTTTAAAAACGTAAAAGACCACTAAGATCAGATATTTTGAGCAAATAAAGAATCTATCAGCTTCTTCTGCAAGTCAATTCCAGCACCCTCGTGCCATCAAATCTCCAAAAATCTGCAACGAACTCAGTTAAGCCACGAATCACTTGCATCTCATCTTCCCAAATCATGAACTCCATATGAACCTGCAACCAAAGAAATCATGAACTCTAAATCGCAAAAAAAATCCCTAATCCAAAATCGCAAAAAACTAAGACGCAAATCGAGCTGTTTCATGGCCACCACCATCGCAGTAACCTACAAGACACCAAAACGCAAAACCCTAATTTTCGCCAGAGAAGAAATCATGGCTCCTTCGTCGTAGTGACAATCGTAATTTCCAATTTCAATTTTTATGAGAAACCCTAACACAACAATACGAAGAACCCTAATTTCATGATTCCCAATTTCAATTTTTATCAGAAACCTATTTCTTTAATTGTTTAATGTATCATATTCCACGCATCATGGCGTCCATCTGCCACATAATTTAATGAAATCAGGATACAACGACAACTCAGTCAAATTTTAACCTCGTTATAACCCAATTTAACGGTAGAGACCCAATTACATTGATTTGTCACATTTAGTGACCCAATTGAGAGAATAAAAATATAAGGACCTATTTGTGAAAAACCCAACATAAATAAGGAATATCATAATGATTAAACCTACTTTATTATATGTTCTTACATTTTGAAAAGGAATTAAATACATTTTTAGTTCTTAAATGTTGATATTAAATTATAATTTGTCTCTATTTCAAACTTTTATATAGTTTGATCTCCAAATTTTAAAAATAAATAGATATAATCCTCCTAATCCAACTGCGTCAAATCTTTTAAATAAGAAAAGAAATGCATGTCTTTACATAGAACCTTATTATAAATAATCTCGATGTGAAGGTGGCCTTGTCACAAAATTTTGATTTCTATGTAGAGATGATGCTTTGTTTGAGAACTATTTGAATGTTTAAAGTTGAATGATATTTGAGTTTTGGTTAAAAAAAATGTTTCTTTTAAAATGTTTTGAACAACATCAATATGAAGTTGATTTAGTTGTTGGATAATGTAAAATTGAGTCCTAGTTATTTGAAGCAAAATATTCAATGTTAGTTTATGAGCTCAGTGAGAATAGAAGTCTTTAAAAAGAGTTTGAATGACCATTTTGAATTGAAACGAGGAAGGGATGATGTTTAAACAAATTATAGATCGTATTGATATTTTGAATTGTTTGAAAATTGTATATGACAAATTGACCTTGGATAAAACATTTGAAAATTGATTCGCTTTACTACTTGAGTTAGGGTTTTTTGATAGTTTTGCTCAAGTGGAGAATTGTCTCTCAAATTCATACCATACTCTTAACAAAATTTTGGCTCAAGTGAAAATATAATTGATAACCTAGCTTTTGAACTTATATTCGATCAAGTGACCGATATTTCACTAACCAAAGGCTTTTTTGGCTCAAGTGAAAAATGGCACTACAATTGTAGTCTGGATTCAACCATACTTTCACTTAAGTAAGTAAATATTCCCTTGAGCTAAAACAAAGTTTAGAGTTTCTTTTCTTCTTTCTTTTTGTCTTCTCGTCAAATTTGAATGTTTATTATAAATATAAAATGAATATTACTTTGTATATTTAATTGATTTATAATTTTAGTTTAAACGAATTAAATCTTAAATGATTGTAATAGAGATCCCTATACTTCATTCATGATTTAATTCACATAGACTAAGATATCAAGTGATGAAAAGTTTAAGGGAGAAAGGAGAGGGGTAAGGGGGGTGAGGGGGGCGAGGGTGGCGGAGGGTAGGGAAGTTCTTGCATACCACGATATGTGCATATGTGGCTTGGGTTGTATTGAACTTACCATGGTCGATTACTCTTAGGTTCACTTGTAAATCTATGTGTATTGGATCTAATGTTAGTCTTTAATAGGATATACTAAATACGAGTCTTTCATAAGTCGTCAATCATTTGTTGAATATCCTCTGATGTATAGATCATAATGGGGTTTATATGGTTTTTCTATGTTTGTGTTAAATAGAAATTAGATTGTTTATGGATATCGAATAAAGTTACAATCACTCTCAATATCAACTATCCCCATAAATGCCATAGGGAATTCTATATACCTATTTTTACAAACAATAGACATATTCTATATCATAAGTGATCCAATTCAAGCAAAAGAATAAAGTTACAATCACTCTCAATATCAACTTCCCAACATGCAGCACCTTGGCCGACCTCGATCTTAATCTCTAACGAATCCCACCACACCCACTAGTGTAACATTGGCACCATTGTGTGTTCTCTAGAACAAAATGCAACAAAAGAATAAATCAAAAGAGATACATATAATAAAGATTTAAGATTACCAATTAGATTTACCTTTGGTTGGCACTAAAATTTTTGAGTGAATTGCAAAGAAGAAACAATAAAGAGGAATTATGGTTTATGTTGACATTTTGAAATAGAGAAGAAGATCTATTGCAAAAAAAAAGGCTAAAATTAGTTTCAAATTATTTTGATCTGAAAATAATTTGGACTAACGGTCTACTATCTAGTATGTCAGTGAAAGGTTTGAGTCGTATCTCCAGGCCCAACTCTTTGTGTCACCGTTCATATGTGTTGTTCGTCTATCACACTTTTTGGAGGTTACCAACAAAAGGTACTCTTATGTCAAAGTCAGTAAAAATTCAGTAACTTAGATAGTAATGATATAATAAATGTAAAATCATCTACCTCCTTACCTCAAAGTTATATTTATGGATTTGGAAATAAACTTTTTAATAGCGATCTAATTATAAATAATCATACTTTATATCTAAATAGATTTAGCAATGGTCAAATTAACTTGGTGAATGACTAATCAACTAGGTTCCTCAACCGTCTCTCGGCGATGGTTGTTCCAGGCTCCCTGTCACCGATTGACCATGCAACCTATGACTCACCAACTATCCGATGTTGGCAATGGTTTTTTGGGCTCTCACCAATGATGGACCGCTGACCTATAGCTATCCGAATAAACATACGGTACAAAATCTATTAAGTAAAACATAATTCTGATTTGGAAAAATTATGAAATATAGATAAAAATATAACCCAGATTTAATTAAATGAATCTTAAATAGATCGGAGCATTGCAAAACTGGATCAGAGCCCAACAGATTTTTGGCCAGCCTATCTGAATTATTAATTGGAACAATACAGAAGAAAATAAAAAGATAAGTTACACAAATGAAGAGCAATAAAATAGACAAAGACAATGCTCCAATCTTTGCCCAAATTTATCTGACTAATTTCAAAGTATATTATTAATTTTTTGTCTAAAGTAAAGTAAATATTTCTATAAAACAACAATAATTCCAATAGTCTCTTCATTTTATTATTTTAAAATTTTGGTGGTTTGCACAAGATAAATTTTTGTTATGTTATTTTGAATGTAAAAATAACATTTTGATATATTTTAGAAATACTATGTTTGTAATATGGAATTTCTTTAAACTACTTCTATACATTATATTTTTTTCTGTAAATGAGTACCCAAAGTACAATCACATTTATGATTTTTTTTTTGTTGATAAAAAATCTTATAAAAAATGATGAATTATAAAAGCGAATTCTCTAAGAATGTGTTTTTAATGTTACATTATATTACCTTCGAATTGTTAATTTCCCTAAGTTTTTAAATGATCTAAATATAAAATAAAGTAATAAAGAAATCCTAAGTCATTTATTATCAATAATTTATTTAGCAAATCAATAATAAGTAATAAGCAATATTGCACAATTATATTTACCAAAATTATAAAGCTAATTCAAACCACAAATACCAACATATAGAACAAGATGTAGAAAAGTCAAAAATAAAATCTTTTTGGATTATATCACAACATTCAACTTTGTACATTTTCCGATTTTAATCAATATTAACTTGGTGGACCGTGTTCATGTGTCATAACAAAGACATTTTTGTCTCAACACATTTGATTATATTATATAAATTATTAATTAAAGTAGTAGACTTTTAAAACCTATTACACTAACAAATTATTTAATTTGTCACCTACTTCCTGATCTATTGACTTTTACCTGGGCCATCTTGACCGCTGCAAAATTACAAACAAATAATCGACTATAGTCCATTGTTGGATTCATGGTAATGTGATTTTGAATAAGAAATAAAGTTTGACAAAAACCAGGGATGGAAAATAGCCTACTGTGAATCCTTCCCATCTTTAGATAAAGAATAGGTAATGGTTTGTTTACATTTGATTTTTTTATAACATTTAGAAATAAGAGGTAATTATTAATTAAATTATTTAAATTATAAAATAATTAAATAGAAAACCTAAACCTAAAACTATAATAAAATACTTAACTTTTATTTTTAAATATATTTTTCATGTTTAAATTAAAGTATAATTAATAACTTAATATAAATACTATTTAAAATGTATGTATTGAATGATAGTTTATATGAACCGAGTAAATCCAGTGGGATAAGGATGAATATTAAAGTTTAAACGTGTTTCTTATAAACATGATCCTTTGTCTCGTTTTTCGCCACCTAAATCCATGTCCAGTGTATCATTGTTATACTTAGGAATGACAATGGGTCGGGTTGGACACGGTCTATTCGTAATCTGATTCGAAAAAAAAAATTTCATCCGCTATCTGTATGGATATTCGCTTAAAAAATATTCGCGGGTATTTTAAAATCCGGTAGATATCAGCAGATATTTAAAAAAAATATATTTTAATAAATTATTAAAATAAAATTTAAATAGAATTACAAAAAATATATAAAATATAATATAAATTAAATTAAATATAAATATAAATTCAATTTTAATTAAATTTAATTTTGTACAATATAAATTAATGTTAATTTTAATTGAATTTAACTTAATAAAATATAAATTAAATTTTTATTTTTATTTTTTGCGGGTAGCGTGTATCCGCGGGTACGGATAGTATAATATCCGCACCCGACCCGTTTATAAGCGGGTATTAAAATATCCACTACCCGCGGGTTGCGGGTAGTAAATATCCGCGGGTATCAACTATCCGTCGCGGATTTTATCCGCAGATATCCGCGAGCGCGGATTTTTTTGTCATCCCTAATTATGCCCAGTAAAAAGAGAATATTTATCTTGAATGTCTTCAGGTTTTATGTTAGTATTAATGATTGTTTTAACCATAAATAATTTATACTACTATAATAATTACAACAAAAATATTAAAAGTAGCGTTGTTAAGATGGTTAAAGACTAAGGTGTTAAAGAGAAGATCGTTTAAGAATTTTTTATTTTAAAATTTAACAAAAATATCTAACAAAATATCGATCAATATGATTATCTAGGATAACACACTAAACAATATCTATATCTAGACAATATTTTAAATGCAACCAATATAGAGTATTCTAAACGACTTAATAAACAGACCCGCATAAATGTTATAGTACATGGACTATGTTAAACAATATAATGAACTTCTAACGTTTTAAATCCATAAGTAGGAATAATACTCTTTTGTTTATTATATTGTTTCTCTTTATCTGTACAAATTCATAAAGGACAAATACTTTATTCAAATGTTCTGCACTGATTCAGAAGAATGTTAAGAGATACGGAGATATTTTGAGAATGTTTCATCAATGCTTTGTGTCTACCTAATCCGTACAAGTAGCACAATTGCCTATGCAAAAGCAACATAGCATCTGACTTCGTACAAAAAGACAACACACCTACATCAAAGTCAATGCTTCTATGTAACAAATCTTTTTCGGAGCTTCATATATCAAGAAGATTGCATGAAGAGAAGAAAATAGAGAATATTAATTGCACATACTCTTACATTGCCAATATTCTCTTGCTCTTGCATCGTCTAACTCTTTGAAAAAGAAAATTTTTTGTAACAAGTTTTTCATATATATTTTGTATTGATTTAAATCCTCTCTAAGAGAGATTCTAAATTTGCACTTGTTTTTAAAAATACTTTTGTTGTTTTTGGATAATCAAGAGTGATTTAAAACACTTGGTTGTTTAACTCGGGGGAGTTAAACATTTATAATTAGCTATATTATCTTATACCAGGAGTGGTAAAACTCCTTTAGTCTATTCACTAGACAATATAAGCTATTTAGCATGCTAGACAACAAAAAGCATTAAAAACATGTTCAACCGCTTCCAAACAATTCTAAATGAATTGAAATCTTTGGGTAATTATGTGAAAATTTCTATCATATCAAAAAGAATTTGTGTAGCCTCCCTTAATCGAGGTCACAGGTAACTATGTTAACAACTTTAAAGAATCTTGATAGTTTAAGTCTCGAAGAACTTGTTGCCATTCTAAAAGTCCATGAGCTAGAGCTTCAACAAGATAGGATGCTAAGAAAAAAAAAGAAAAGCATCATTCTCAAAGCTCAGCGACCAAGAAGGTGGAAGAACTGTCTAATAAGTCAAATGTCGATGATGACTCTATGGAGGAAGAAGAAGAATATGAACTATCACTCATCTCCAAGAAGATCCACTCTATTTCGAGGAAGAAACACACTTTTTAAAGGTAGATGAATTGGATCGACACCAAAGAACGAGCAGAAGGATAAATGCAAAGATGGGCTAGTTGTGTGCTTATAGAGTAAATAGCATGGACACTTTAGGTCTAAATTCCCAGATATAGAAAAATCTAAGAAGAAAGTGGTCTTTCCCAAACATGATAAAAAGAATTACTTATGAGTTCTTCGGAAGACCTAGACTCGATTGAGTCTGATGAAGAAGAAGGAGAAGAAACCAAATTGTGTCTGATGGTTGACTTAATTGAACATTTGTCAAACAAAGTAGGATCCAATGTTAGATGGATACCTAAAGACAAAATTATTACCTTTACAGATCTGTTTCATGAACGAAAGGAGACCCCAATGATAGTACCTAGACAGTGGGTGCTAATGTCACATGACGAGCGAAAGGTGTATGTTTCAAAACCTAAAGAAGAAGAATGGAGGAACAACATGAAGTTGCGGAAAAACACTAGAAGGGGGGTTGAATAGTGTTTTCGTTACTCTTTTTGTGGCTATAAATCTAATTGTGGTATGAGTTATACTTGAAAGTTGGTTGTGTTTCTTTTATAAACACTATTTTGTTTAGTTGGTTTATAGAATCAACTTCAACTCATTCTCCAAGAGTTTGGTATGAAGTAACTCTTTCGGAATGATAACGCTTGTTGAAGACTTGTGTGTTAGGAGATTACTTTCTTTAGGAAATAATCGTTTACGAGAAAAGCTATAACACACAAACAATTTTTATACTGGTTCACTTGTTAGAGCTACGTCTAGTTCTCATCTAAATAAACTTAGAGAGTTTCATTAAATATTCAATGAAGTACATATAAGTATTTTAACCACTCGGGGTGTTCCTAGTCACACTGAGTAACTAATCACTGTTACTCTGACTAGTTGAGTTTCACCCATTACTGGTTGCGTAATATATTTCACCACTCCTGGTTTCTCTAGATGCTCTTGGTGTCTCCCTGACACACCATCTAGTTTAGTTTAATCCACTTATGATTGTCGTTGTCCAACAGTAACCACCTGTTACTATGACCTTGAATGAGTTTAACGCACTCCTGATTGTGCAGTATTCTTCACCACTTCTGGTATCCTTAGACAATCCTAGTATCCCTTGATACGCTGCTTAATTGAGTTTAACCTACTTCAGGTTGTCCCTGTCCACCCAATAACCACATGTTATTGTGACCTCGACTAAGTTTCACCTACTCCTGGTTATGCAGTATTCTTTACCACTCCTGATATTCCCAGTCAGCGAATAACTATTGTTACCCTAGATAGGTTGAGTTTCACACCCACTCCTATAATACGATGCCTAGATTTCCTTTAACTTTACTGAGTTATTCAACAAGTATTTTAGTTCTCTTCCGAATTGCAATCAACTAATTGCTTACAAGTCATTTAAACGATTACTCTTATAGAGAGGATATTTGTTCGATACAATATTGTCTACAGACTTGCTCATTGTTTCTCTCTTTTCTCTCTACTTACAAATAGTAAGCTAATATCACAATGAAGCTTAAGGGTATTTCCATTTATTTTACTCTATTACTTTATTTTTTTCTCCTTACAAAAATAAACATGTATTTCAATGAGGCTTGAGAAGGATTTGACTCTAATAGCTCCAAGTGATTTTCTTGCTCAATTATGATGATGATTTTTCTTTATGCTCTTTTTTTTCCCATTATCATGTTTTTATTCTCCTTATCTTCTATTTATACACTTTTTATGATATAGTCATTTAGACGATGCTTGTCTTTTGATAATATGACTGTATGATGAAGCTTGTTTTGAGATCTGAATTTTCATGACTATTATTGTAGGTGTCAGTCATAGGTTGGTGTCTTTTTGTCAAAAAGTATATGTTCTTCAAAACTTTATCAAAATTAAATTTAAATGTTCATTTGGCATGACTTTTGATGAATAAAACATTTCGCTTATATCTCCTTCTTTCTAACGTTCATTTTTTACTCCCATAAGATAGAGCAGATGAATGTTTATAGTAGTTATCCTGCACAAGGTAGCATATGTCTATATAGTATATATGTCCTCTTTCTTATTTACCTTGTTAGTTTTAAACATTGAGCATTAAATAATGTCATTTAATGCTTCTTCAAAACAATCAAGGTTTTTATGTTTTCTCTCATTTACTAATGATTTGATTGTTTTTGTTTACTAATGGAATTTCCAAAGATGAGATTTTCATCATTGACTGAGAGTATGTTTGGTATGTGATATCGTTTAGCCTGTAAGAGTCTTTTTCTTAGTCAGTGTTTGCTAGTTATTTTCAGGATTACGTTTAGTGTGAATGTATATTATTATGTGTTTTAAGGCACTTTTTATTCTTTTGATGTGTGTGCTAGACTCGTCATTTCATGGTGAGAGCTCATCTAACTTGGTTAGATTATGTAGGTTTTTCTAACGAACACGTTTCACATTATATGTTCCATTTCATCGTTTGAGACTTTTTTGTCATGCCTTCATCGTTTGAGACTTTTATCAAGTTGTGATATAGTGAGAAAGTATTATCGTCTAATCTCTTGTAAACGTTTTTGCGATTCTGCTTTATTTAGCTAGAACGTTTAACAAGTTTTTTTTTTTCATGTTTTTAGAATATTAGTTGAGACACTTAAGGATTTTATCAAAAACATTGTCTCGACGCTTTTACATTCTTATACATTTGAGAGTTTAATTGATTACCATTTGGTATAGTATAGCTTTCGCGTTTAACATAATTCTCATAGACGCTTTGATTGGTGAGTCATTCAATGATGCGTCTAGATGCTTTAGTGGTTTACGATTCGTTTATACCTAAGTGTTTTCCTAAGGTTTTTCCTATGTTACTAGATGTTTAGAGATTTTGAGACTAATACTTATGTTTCTGCTATCTTTATATTTTAGTTAAGACATCTTCAGATTTTAATGATGCATCTAGGTTGGACCTAACTGTTTTTCTATGAGTTAGATTTTTATCTTTGGAAGTTGGTTATATATGTTTCTTAAGAGATACGAAGACATTATAAGAATATTTCATAAATGCTTTTTGTTTTCCCAATCCGTAGAAGCAACATAATTGACTTTGCAAAAGCAACATAGCATCTTACCCCGTACAAAAAGGCTATACACTTACATCAAAGTCAATGTTTTTTAGTAACAAATCTTTTTCAAAGTTGCCTATATAAAGATCATATGAAGAGAAGAAAACAAAGAACATTAACAACACATACTCTTACGCTGCCAATATTTTCTTGCTCTTGTGTTGTCTAACTCTTTTAAAAAGAAAATTCTTTGTGACAAATTTTTCATGTGTACTTTGTTTTGATTTAAGAGAGCTTCTCGATTTGTACTTGATTTTAAGAGAGCTGAATTTTGTACTTGTTTTAAAAAATAATTTGTTGTTTTTTGGATAATCAAAAGTGATTTAAAACACTTTGTTGTTTAACTTAGGGGGAGTTAAATGTTTATAGTCAGTTGGACTATCTTATACCAGGAATAGTTATACTCATTGTAAACCAGGAGTGGTAAAACTTGTTGTATTTTTTCAAAGATAGTGGAACCCTTTAAGAGTGCTTAAATGAGAATTAAACGTAACTTAGTAAGAGTGAACCAATACAAAAATAGGTCTTCTCTCTCTATTATCTTTTTACTAAATTTCTAAAAATCCTTAAGTGTTCAACAATGTCTTTAGACCATCTAACCCCTACAAGCAACATCTAGCACTAAATTTCAAAAAGATTTTGAAACTCTAGTCATCCCCCTCCCCTCATTTTTAGAGTTTACCTGTCATATCATAAGTAATCCGATCCACCATGGGTTCAAGCTGAGTAGGGTTATACAAATTTTGGCACGCCCAAAATTGAATCTGCCTATTACGAACCCGACTCACCAACTCACCTATAATATTTAAATTGTATTGAAAAAATCAAAATCATATACCTAAAACCTCATATGTTGTGAATTTATTCATTCTAGAATGTAATATTATAAATGGATAAGTGAAAAAAAAATAGATTTCAAGTAAAAAAAATGTTATTGTTTTTGGGATTGAAGAAAAAAATTGTAACTAAGTTAACCAATAAACCAACCTGTTTAAATTTTTTGGACTTGCTAATAAGTAAGTCGAGTTAGGTGGACTCACTAAGTGACCAACTCATGGTGAACTGAGCTATGTCTGGTCAAGTGGACAATTTTGACAACACTAATTAAAAGTAAGACATTAATCGAAAAAAAAAAACCCTTATAAGGTCAACTAGTCGACATCTAGATTCGAAAAAATCAATGTTAAAAATGTCTTGCGACATTTTTATAATTAAAATTACAAATGACATTGATTACTTTCGTAATAGATGTTTAAATGAAATTTTTCGTCAAACCCTCTATAACATACATCAGTTAGTGTCAATGTGCCATAAGTTTTTTTATGTCAAAAGGCTTTATGACATCACACCCTTGTCCGACATCAAACTCGTTTTAAAAACATAAATGAAATAACACAAGATAATTTTGGGCAAAATTTCTTCCCTATGCTTTCTCTTTCTCGATTGCACAAAAGTTCTCCCAACGATGGAGTTTCATCTTCAACCTATTTTAGTCTATATTAATGTTGTGGCGCTTGTTTGGATTCAAGCTTTCATTCTCTGTGATTGTATTTCGCAAATGTTTGTGTTTTCTCATTTTCTTTTCCACTATTAGGGTTTTATAAAATAACTAGACTGTTCACATATTATCTATTAGTCTTATATTCAGAGTTGTGACGGTGAAACACTTCAAAAAGTCATAATTTTTTATAGGGGATGTGTTGGCCAATACTAAATACTAAAAAAAGATTGGATTCTAAAATTTTAAAAGATTCATCGCTGTATGTTTTTTATTTTTTATTTATTTTCACAATATCTTTATTTCAATTTTTTCTACACTTTATAACTTTATTTGAGATACTTAGAGTACTTAGAAAAATATGAATTTTTTTTGTAAATAATTATCTCACAAAATTAAATAGACATTGATATTTATTCAAAAATATCATACATCAACTTAATTACATCCACTATGAGGTTGAAGCTTCAAAAGATATAAAAAACTTAAACTTTTTTTGTGTGTTAACTTTTTAAACTTAAATTTTTAATATGAAATGAATATGTTATCACGAATTCTATCAGTAAGTATAGAACCACTAATATATTATACTCATTCAATGGACCCAATCTTTCTCAATAGTTAATATGTTATTTAATTACTAACCGAACATACTCACATGTAAACCCTAATATATGTTAAAAATGAACTATTAAAACTTCTTATCAGTTCTACCTGAATAATTAACTATAATTAACTAGTACAATTATAACTGATAATGCTTCAATATTTATAGGCTTGATACCCTATTTTCTCCCTAGTTTCGTTCGACAATGTCAAATTAGTCCATCCTTTAAAACGTGCGTCAATTACGTCCTTATTTAATAAAATTTATATCAATGAAATCCCTTCCGTTAAATCCGTACAAACGACGTTAATTATTTTTCTCTCTCTTCTGTTAACTTTGTACGGATTTAACGGAAGAGATATAAATTTTATTAAGTAAGGACGTAATTGACGCACGGTTTAAAGGATGGACTAATTTGACATTGTCGAGCGAAACTGGGACAAAATAGGATATTAAACCATATTTATATTAACAATTTAACCTGCACGGCACTCGTGCAAAACCTTCCTCGAGTAAAACCCTTTCTAAAGCCAAAGAAATATATATATCAATTCTGGACTCAACAACTTAGCTTTAAAATATTAAATTACAACATAATTATTTTTTATAAAAATATAGCACATTTACGAAGAATTTTAAGAATTCAAATATAAATTTAAATATCAAATTAACGTATAATTAAAAAAAAACTTACACTTAATATTTTTTATTGAAAATTGTGTCAAATTTCAAGTTTGAATAATATTATATTGAACCTTCCTGTCAACCTTTCACAAATGATCCATTAAAGGAAAAAATAAAATTTCTCAGGAAAAATCATAACCTCTATTTACAACTTTTCTCACTCTTTTTCTTAATTTTATCACTAAACCATCTTGAGAGTAAATCCTTTTGGTAAAGTAGGGATTACTCAACCTTGACCCTGATGGTACAGAAACCTAATACAGTTTCATCATTATTCATGACGTGAATAGAAAAAAAAAAAAGGAAAATAGAGACATAGGTGAATTTAATTTATTAATATAAGCAATTGATGTTGTTTTCCATGGAAATGGACATGACTTAAAATTCAATAATGTGAAGCAAAGTAGTATTGCTTAGTCGCACTCATGTTTTTGAATCTAATGGGAGAAGAAGACTAGTGGCGGTGGTAACCGTCACCTTTGACACCTTCGTCAACACATGAAAACTTTGCTTCTTCAATTATTGCTGCATCACCCAAAAAGTTCTTCAACTACTTTTCTCCTTTCCATCCATTTCCAATCTCAACAGTGATACCTTGACAACAACAAATTATCAAACCATAGTGTAACTATTTTTACTTTTCTTGAAAGAAAAATAATTTCATAAGTTATCGGAGATCTACATTAATAAATAGGTTTTAATATCGGAGATCTACATAAGAAAAATGTTACAGTAATCTATATATATTGTTAACATAGAATAAGCTCGTATTACTTAATTGGGAAATCATATGATCTAGTTTAATCAATAAATTGGAATGGTCAAATCTTTCAATTTTCCAGTCCTTTTAGTAAGTTAATTTAATTATAATACGAGTTAAAAAATAATTATTCAATTAGTTTTAAAGTAAACAACGATACCAAAAGAATTAGCCATGTAATTTAAAATATTTGGAATTTTCTTACTACTACAAATTTGTATTGCGCGACGAACACTATATTTTGTTGATCACTCGTTTCTATGGTATACTGATATATTGTTATAAAATATTTTTATTTTTTTAATTCATAGTGAACAGGTCATGAAATGGTGTTTTGATAAAAGTCTTCATTCTAAAATCTATGGTGCTATTCAACATAATCATTCTTGAATATCAAAAGTGTATTAGTTTGAAAGAATACGACATATTAATTAGATAATATAATTAAATTTTATCATATGTAAATTTCATTAAATTATTTTTACAAAATTGAGTTAGTTAAATTTTTTAATTATTTAATATGTTATCAGAGTTTATTGTAATTTATTTTAATTAATATTGGATATGTTATATTTTTCATAATAGGTCTTGTTTTTTTTGTTTGGTGAGGTGTGTTTTTTCATTGAGTTTGATGTAGTCTTTAAATGTTTTTTATTCTATTTTAATAACATTTTTATATGATTATTGTTTGTATAGGAGTTTTGTTGGATATATCTGAAGTGATTGGACATGTCGTCGACTTGTATCTAAGTTCTTGGTTGAAAAAATGGAAGAAAATGCACTTGCAAGGGCTGAGACTTACAGAGTAAAGAATATTTTCTGAGTGTGAGAATAAAAAATGAGTATTGAATTATATTCTTACTTGTGACAGGGGTATTTATAGGATTTCGTGTGCTTCTTAGTATGTAGAAGAAAATATCAAGTAAAATAAACTCCAAATATAACTACTAGATTCAATTCATTATAACCTGGATTTTGATTATATTATTCAGGGAAATGACAACGGTTATTTTTGTTCATAGACAGCGGTTCCACAATTGAGACATATACAGGCGAAATAAAAAGTCTATCTCCTTTTACCTTGGTTGTAAGCCGGGACAAAAGAGGTAGGATTTCGCCTTGGTTCCTGGTGAACTGATGCAATATCTCAGATTCTAGTGGCTCGATTAGGACCTGAACCGAGGTAGTACAGTGGTTTTTGGACAGTAGAGCTGCAACTATAGAAAATGTTCTAGGAAGTTGGTTGTTCAAAGCAGAAAGCACTGAAGCAGGCTTATCTCCATTGTTCTTCTGATAATGCACCAAACCTTTCGGGAACACAAAGATTTCACCTTTCTTTTTGAGATGAGCTTGTTGGCTATGGTGATAAACCCCATGTCTAATTGACCATCCAACACAAACACATCTCCTATAGTTAATCCATCCTCATCTCTAAAAAGTGACGATACTCTATCTGTAATTTCAAAAATTGATCAATACTATAAATATCCATCTAGGTGGTCTTGGGTACCTCCGCCGCTACGCTGACAACGGCAACTTCTTCAATAATCTTTGTATTCTTCTTAATAGTAGCGGCAACTTCTTTCGGCATATACTTCTCATCGTGCTTAGCGAGAACCTCCATGGTAGAAAAATAACACTCTAATCTCCTCGCCTTCTCGGACACATTATTTGTCAATACCTCCTTCTTCATCTCCTTAGTGAATGGTTTCACGATCCCTTCCGCCACTACAAAATGCCTTTCCCTGAACAAATTCGGCAAGGAACCCTCATACCGGACCACGATGTCAGTGATCAGATTGGTGATGACGAACTCCACCTCTGGCATCGACGCCGGGTAAACCACGCTGCCTTCGAGAACCGAGCCTCCCAACTGGAACCGCGCTTTGGAGGGATTGGTCGTGTACTTTTCAAGCGCGTCTGTGGGAGTGATGTAGAACACCAACTGGTCTTGAAAGTTGTTGAGCACGATCACCACGAACCCTGCGAGGCGACGAGGGGTTGGAATGGAGGGCGGTGAAGGGAAGAGGGGAGGACTGAGGCAGTGCGAAGAAGATGGGATCTGAATCGGAGTGCGAGTGACGAAGCCATTTGCCTTGGTAAAGTGAAAGGAAGTAATGAATGATTGTTGGGTTTAGGATTCTAATTTTGACTAAGCCTCTGCCATGGCTGAAGCTGAAATCTTTGAGAGGAATTAGAATAAGCCACCGCCATCGCATGATGAAGAGAAAAAAAATGGAGATACCCAAGGCTCACGAGAAAGGATACCTAAGGCCTTTATGCCTCGGTTGGTGGTCACAAAACCTTTATGCCTCGGTTGGTTACATTGGTTGGTCACAGAACCGAGGTAGTATGGCAATTTCAAAAAGTTGTCAATTGAATAGCCAGGTTTAGGTGGAAAGTGTCAGAACATTACGTCTCGGTTTAGCTTTTAACTGAGGTAATTTTTCTTTTATGCCTCTGTTCCCTTAACACCGAGACGTATAAGTTCGTTCAAATTACAAAAATGCCACCGCCTTTACATATGCTTCGGTTTTCCGGAAACCGAGACGTATGACCCGCGTTCTTAACTCCATTTTGCACTAGTGTATCACAAATATCATCTTTTCATGGTTTTAAGAGTGTTAATATTTCATATAAATCTCACACTTGGATCACATGTTTAGTGATTGTTTTGGGCTTGGTAATAATAATATTTTTTGGACTAGGTATGTAGCCCTCTAAACTCGAAAGTTAATAAATTTTAAAGGTGGACCAAGTTATTAAATAAATGAGTTTATATGTTGTTTTTAACTCTGTACTTAATTTTGTATGCTATATTTAACTCAGTGGGATTGTACTTGGGCACTTATGTTGTTAAGCCTTTTGACATTTAATTTATACTTGGATTTTTTTACGAGTAAGTTTATAATTAGACATTTATAAGATACTTGTAGTGTTTTCCAAGTGGGTCCATGGTTTAACACTCATAAGATACTTGGAGTATTTTCGATGTAGGACACTAATAAGATACTTGGAGTATTTTCCAAGTAGGTTCATGGTTGGACATTCATGCTCATATTTGTCGAATAATCATAACTTTTAACACTCGTGCTCATATTTACCGAGTAATCACATATTCGAATACTAGGCTCGAATTTATCGAGTAGTCGCATATAATCAAACACTAGGCTCGGAAAAGAGTGCATACTTTTTTCCATCAATATGAAACAAAGCAGTAAAATTAGTTCAAAAGCTAAATATTGGGGTATTTCTAATGCTACCAGCCCCATCTCGTACTTCTATAACATTCATCTCAGTTAATTTCTTGTTTGTGTACCGACTTCCCACATTTTCATGGTTCTGCATCAAGCAATTATCGATGGAATAATCCAATTTGGACTTATAGAGTACATTTGTTGATCATCTATCTAGTCATTGTAACGTTTTAATTCTTGTCTGTGAAACATTTTGCTTATGTGGTTGACATTATTGTGCTTCCTAATTTGAATTTTGAGTGTGAACTTTTAGTACTCTGGTTGGGTCTTTAATTTTTCATTAACGATCTATATCGATCTCATACTCACTAGTGCAAAAATAGTGTATAACGTCACGCGTTCAATGTTCAACCATTTAATAGCCAACATTAAAAATGACCGGTGACACTTTTGAAAATAAATGCAATTATTAGACGTCGTTTAGAATTATAATTCAACATCAATTTGTTATAAGACGTTGAATATTGAGAAGCCCGACATCCTATTGGGTAAATTTTGCAAAAATGCTTGGCGCGAAGGTGAAAATGTATTTACGTATGACGTCAAATGCCCTAGAATTTGACGTCAAAAGGATATAAAATGTCGAATGCCCCAGCGTTAGACGTCAAAAGTTTAGTGAATTCAATAAAAATTTGAGCGGGAGATTGAAAATTCATTCACTTTATCTTAGCGCGTGAGACCCTCCTCTGCTCAAACTTTTCTGGAATGAAGTTTGTCGACCATCACATGTAATCTTTCTTTCATTTGATACAAATGCATGTTAATTAACTACTTTCTGTATGACTTTCGTTTGTTTTGACCGATTATTTTCGTGTTTTTGTCCTTCATAGGCATATTCTACTTTCTCTTTCACTGGTGACAATATTTTATTCTGACGAACTCATCTTTTGAAGGTTAGTTTTTGGTTTTGTTTTGAAGAAATTATTTGTTAAACTTGTTTGTTGTTTTTTTTCTTGAACTTGTTTGTTGTTGTTGTTTGGTTGAACTTGTTTGTTATTGTTGTTTGATTTAACTTGTTTGTTGTTTGTTATTGTTGTTCGTTGTTTGTTATTGTTGTTCGTTGTTTGTTATTGTTGTTTGTTGTTGATACTACACTACACGTTCATAGTTCATGCTTTATAAAATACCGAAAACTGAAATTTGTTAGGTTTCATAGAGTTGTAAAAAAGGATCACAATTAATTAAAAAAAACAAAGAAAAAATAACGTCGTTTATTGACAAATTCAACGTTAATTTGCTTTACTAGGAACGTCTAATGTAAATTAACGTCGAATTTTTTAAATTCAACGTCAATTTAACTCTTCCAATATGACGTTGACCTCGGATTCGACGTGAAAGGCCAAAAAACACCGACGTTATACAGTGTTTTTGTACTAGGGTATTAGTTCTACCTGTGTAATGTTTTTATCTTTGGTAAAAGGTATTGCTTGATGTCTTGGATTGATCCCAGAATTTGCAAAGCGTTTGACGAATTGGCATTATGAGGAATTTCAAGTTTATCTCTTCTCGCTTCTCTGAACTTAAGCTTGTTCTTTTACTTGCATGTCTTATCACTGTGCAACTCTTTTCTTTGCTACCACTTCTTATATTTGAGTCTCTTCTCGTATTATATATTTGAAGTTTACATCAACTTGTTGAATCTTCTTGTTTTATTCGATGTCAAAGTTTTCTCTTGCTATGCACTAATAATGGGTAATTCCCCTTTCATGCGAGGATGATTTTGGTGAAACTTTTGACTTTTAATAAAGGATGATGTGAGTTAATACTATGACCATGCAAATTGTAGCTACCATGATGCATACAAATTTTTAGACAGAAATATTGTTGAAAGTTTACTAAAAAAACTCTAAGAAAAGAGAGGTGACTTACAAATGGACAAACTTAAAAAACTTGTCATTCCTAACGAGAGTTTTCCTTAAACCTTTTTTACAAAATTTCCCTTGTAGAAATTCTAAAAAAGATTTCTCATTCTTAGCCATGACACAAACCATTTGTTAGAGAATATCACTCGTACTTTTCACATGACTTGTGTATAAAGTCGACCAATTCGTAAGTTGTCATTATTGTGGACTTCATCAATCTTTTGTCTTCTTCAAGAGGCTTCTCTGAGTTTTACCACGTTCATAACATCATATGAGAATAATGTATCTTTAATAAATGATTGAAGGGTACAATGATAAATTTGTGTATTCTTGTATTGTGACGAATGAAAAAGCTTAATACAAAAGGAACTTTTCTAACACGTGTCCTTTTTTTTATCATTCCACAATGAAGGTGACCAAGTATTGGTCATGCACCTACAACTTTGGGAGTCTCTTTCTTTTTCCCTTTTCTAGATTTGTAGGGATTATGTTAGAAAAGATAAGCCTTATATCTCAAACTAAGAGGGGGATGAATTGGTTTTAACCGTTTTTAAAATCATTTTGAAATCTTCATGAGTTCTTGAAACTTGAAATCAATAATCAAAGGCAAATGAATCAACAAAGATAAAGAGAAGGAGAAAAAGATCAAGACACAACAATCTATATTGGTTCGGCTATCACAAGCCTACATTTAGCCCTCCTTCAACAACCTTAGGTGAAGGGAATCCACTATAATGATTTAGTATACAAGAATACAATGTCAATCCCTCAATTGCACTCCTCTCACCACTCAAAATCAAAATAATAAAACAAGAGATGAAAACACTCAATCTCTTACAAACACAAGAGCAATCACAGCTCTTCAAACCTGGTTATCCCCACATAGGTACATAATGCACAGTTTATTGATGAACCTGATCTTTAGCACACTCTTCAAGTACGAATTGAATCAAAACCAATGTAGTCCAAAGTCTTGAAAGAATCCTTGATTTGTAATCATCAAATGAAGGTTTGATTCTCCAAGAATGTTTCTTGAAATCACTTGTAATCAGAACTCACCAAGAATGTTAGTATTTGAAAATTGTAACATTATTGAAAGAGGTTCAAGTCACATATATATAAGATTTTCAAATCCTGTTGCAAAATAATTGATTATGTTAATTGCATAACCTGTTATGCTTTCCTTTCTGTTTTAACAAATTATTCCATGTGTGTAATCAATTATTTAAACTCTTAAGCCTATTACTTCTTCTTTTAACAAATTAGATTATTTGAATAATGGATTAGACTATGCTCTCTATTTTAATCTATTATCAAACTTATGTAATCCATTATATTAACACTTAACCATATTAGTCATCCATTTTCCATCCTTAACAGATTATCTCACTTATATAACATATTATAGCTTGCTCTCTGTTTTATTCGATTATGTAACTTATATAACAGATTATAACATAGTGATTTGCCCCAGTTAAGCTTTATAAGTGTTCTAGCTATATTTAATAGATTATATACTTTATGTAATAATTTATTTATACCATAAACAATATTTTAAATCTGTTTTAGACATTATTCACTCAACATCACTGGATTCAATTATCTACCACAAACATGATAAAGATATAAGCATTTGTTATGTCATTTTGTTGTGCAAGAAACCATTGTTAATCATTTAACCAATCATCATCAAAAACTAAGATGTAAAGAAGCTAAGCTCCTCCTATCAACAATCTCCTCCTTTTTTTTATGATGACCAACAAAAAAAATGTTTTCCATTTACTCTCCCCTTTGGGCATTAGCAAAAAATAGCAAAACAAGCAAGTAAAATTGAATTCATATGTGCTAAAACATCAAAACCACTTACAAACCCATGAAGTATGTGATGTTCTCCCTATCAAAAAGAGTTACAACACTATGGAAATTTGTGAGCAATATATGAATAAAATAAAAATAAAGATCAGCACAATATTGTATTAGAGTAATATGACTTGTATCAGAGCAGAATTTGCTTATTTCACATGATAGAGCAATGATTCAAGTACATTTTTCAATACTCATGTGAGATGAAGCACATATTTAATCAATGAGTATATGACAACATAAGACTAGTCTGTTATGCAGCAGAATATATGATAGATGTATTATTAGCATAGTTGCAGCAGAGTTATAAGTGCATAAATGGTCTCAAAATAATACACATTGCACTATATTCAATGGTTTTCAATGTGAATTTGTGTTATATGCAACATATAACATGGATGTCGCTCAAAACATGTATTTAATGTCAATTTAAACTTGTATATTAGACTAGAAATGCAGTTAGATGCACATAAAACAAGATTTTGTCACCTAACCGATTATATTATTGACTTCACTAATTAAATTCTACAATAATGGTCATATAACAAATTATACAATATGTTTAATATGTTAAAATAGTGTAGTATGGTCTGAACTAATGATGTCTAAGTCTGTATCACTCAAGTTTTGAACCAAAACAACTTTCTTTATACCATACAATGTTAGTATTAAATAGGTAGAGTATTTACAACAGTTTGTGCTAATATGTATGAACATGGAATGATAATAAAAATTGAATCATAAGATCAAGTGCTAAAGATCAGATTTAACATTCCAAAACAGAAGCAAATTGATAATCCAATGTATTCATGCAAGTATAGATTTAGTTCAATTAATGAAGCATTCAAATATACTGGTATTGAAACCATACACTATTTGCATAATATGTGTTTCCTTTTCACTTATAACAACAATATTCATAGTAATCAATGGTATATGACAACTCTTCCATGTACCTACTACACATAAATATCCATCCCCACTATTTATGATGTATAGGTGAACATGTCCTATCTTCACAGTGATAAAAATACCTCCTACTTTATATTTATTACTGAACAAAAAGCCTACAATACTTCCTTAAAACGTACCTCCCAATTTATAACATATTTCTCATTTTGTCACTCTAAATTTATTTCTTATAAGCAAAGAAAATCAATATTTTTTTAAATCACTTTTCTTCCTGACCTCCCTTATCTTCTTAGTAACTTAAACTTCTCATATTACTTGAACTTTTATATCGCGTTCTCCTTTTCCTTATAATTAACTTTTTACATCCACTCTTTATTTATGATCTAATTGTTTTATTTCTATTTGTTTTTTTCAATATCCCCTCCTTTGCTCCTTTAAATCCCATCCGATTCCTTTTCCATGTCACACATTTCTCTTACCTTAATATAGTTGTCTCTTCAAAAAATATTGTTATAATATCTTGATTAGATAAATGTGTAAAATACTCCTTTGAGAATTTTGAGGTTGATAATAATTGTCCCGTATGAAAGTTGCTTAAGCTTTAACCGAAAAATAACTAATCCATTCGAAAAGAATAAGTTTTTATCTTTGTCCCCCAAAAAAGAGCTTTGGAACATTTCCTTTTATTAGATGCTTTTATTCTATGTTTTAAGGTAACATTAGATGATTTTACTCGATTGTACACCGAATATACCACGAAAAATATTGCTAAAACCCTAAAAAAAAGAATATGTTCTACATAAATAGGGTTCTAAAACAACGTTACTATAGAA